>NC_053426.1:63141230-63441230 GCF_007990345.1 Gossypium hirsutum
ACTATCTCCTTGCTACACGATTCTGCCTACTATTGGTGGAGTACTCTGACTTCGGTTGTGCCCCGAGAGCAAGTAACTTGAGAGTTTTTCCAAACTGAGTTTTGGAAAAAGTATATCAGTCAGAGATTTGTTGATCAAAAACGGAAGGAATTTCTTGAGCTTAAGCAAGGTTCTATGTCAGTTACTGATTACGAGCGAAAATTTGTTAGACTTAGTAGATACGCTCGGGAATGTGTTTCGTCCGAGGCTATCATGTGTAAACGCTTCGAGGATGGGCTGAATGAAGATATAAAATGTTCGTGGGCATTCTTGAAATACGAGAGTTCGTAGTACTTGTCGAGCGAGCTTGTAAAGCCGAAGAGCTTAGAAAAGAAAACAAAAGTTGATGTGGGAACTGGAGAGTTTCGTAAAAGATCCTCGGGAAAGTCTCTTCAATAGGCATCGAAGAAATTTCGAGATGATGTGGACCGGTCTAGAGGCACTTCGGGCCTTTTTAGACGAGATCGTGATCGACCCCCTGTGGGTACACGAGGCACTTCGGTCGCCAGTGTTGGGAATGAACGTCGAGATAGAACAGAATGTCGATATTGCGGTAAATGGCATTCGGGGAGTTGTAGATTCCCTGACCGCTCCTGTTACAAGTGCGGATCAGTTGACCACTTCATTAAAGATTGCCCGAGGTTGTCTGAACAGAATGTAAATCAGAGTGGGAAACCGGGTGCTACCACTGCTCGAGGTAGACCATCTGGAAATACGGGCAATGCTAGTGGTGGTCAGAGAGGATCTAGAGATGCTACGACCAGATCCGAGGCTCGTGCGCCTGCTAGAGCTTATGCTATACGTGCCCGCGAGGATGCTTCTTCGCCTGATGTTATTACCGGTACTTTTACTCTCTTTGATACTAATGTAATTGCTTTGATTGACCCCGGTTCTACTCATTCTTACATATGTGAAACCTTAGCATCCAGTAAGACTTTACCTATTGAGTCTACTGAGTTCGTAATTTGGGTGTCAAATCCCTTGGGTCGTTACGTGTTTGTCGACAAAGTGTGTAAGAAATGTCCCCTAGTAATTCGAGGTTCCTGTTTTCCGGCGGACTTGATGCTTTTGCCATTTGATGAATTTGATGTTATTCTTGGGTTGGATTGGTTGACCGCGCATGATGCAGTTGTGAATTGCAAAAGCAAGACTATTGATTTGAGGTGCGCAAATAACGAGATGATCCGAGTTGAGTCTACGGACTTAAAGGGGTTGTCAGCTCTAATATCCTCAATGTTGGCCCAGAAATATGTAAGAAAAGGGTGCGAAGCATACCTTGCGTATGTACTTGATGACAAAGAATTAGAAAAGAAACCCGAATCTGTGCCGGTGGTTTGTGAATACCCGGATGTTTTTCCTGAAGAATTACGAGGTTTACCACCTGTTCGGGAGATAGAGTTTGGTATTGAGCTTGTACCTGGGACTACGCCGATTTCGATAGCTCCGTATCGTATGGCACCAACCGAGTTAAAAGAGTTGAAAGCTCAGTTGCAAGAATTGACGGATAGAGGTTTCGCTCGACCAAGTTTCTCACCTTGGGGTGCACCAGTATTGTTCGTGAAAAAGAAGGACGGAACCATGAGGTTGTGCATTGACTATCGTCAGCTGAATAAAGTGACAATAAAGAACAAATATCCTTTACCGCGTATCGATGATTTGTTCGACCAACTGAAGGGAGCCTCAGTGTTCTCAAAAATAGATTTGAGATCGGCCTATTATCAGTTGCGAATTCGAGATTCAAACATACCCAAAACTGCCTTCAGAACGAGATATGGCCACTACGAATTCTTAGTGGTGCCGTTTGGACTCACTAATGCCCCTGCGGTATTTATGGATTTGATGAATCGGATCGTCAGACCATATTTGGATCGGTTCGTAGTTGTGTTCATTGATGACATCTTGGTCTATTCAAGAGATGAGACCGAACATGCTGAGCACCTGAGATTAGTGTTGCAAATTTTGCGGGATAAGCAGTTATATGCTAAGTTCAGTAAGTGTGAGTTCTGGTTAAGAGAGGTTAGCTTCTTGGGTCACGTGGTATCCGCATCGGGTATTCGAGTTGACCCGAGCAAAATTTCAGCCATACTTAACTGGAAACCTCCGAGAAATATTACTGAGGTTCGGAGCTTTTTGGGACTCGCCGGTTATTACCGACGATTTGTCAAAGGTTTCTCGATGATAGCCACACCAATGACGAAGCTACTTCAAAAGGATGTTAAGTTCGAATGGACGGAGAAATGTCAGAAAAGTTTCGATCAACTGAAAACTTACTTGACTGAAGCTCCAATTTTAGTGCAACCCGAATCAGGCAAAGAGTTTGTCATTTATAGTGACGCATCCCTACTTGGGTTGGGTTGCGTATTGATGCAAGAAGGTCGAGTGGTGGCCTATGCGTCGAGACAATTAAAGCCACATGAGAAAAATTATCCGACCCATGATCTTGAACTAGCTGCCATCGTATTTGCTTTAAAAATATGGCGACATCACTTATTTGGTGAAAAGTGCCATGTATTTTCGGATCACAAAAGTCTCAAATATTTGATGACTCAAAGAGACTTAAATCTGTGACAAAGACGTTGGCTTGAGTTGTTGAAAGATTACGAGCTTGTCATTGATTACCACCCGAGAAAGGCTAATGTGGTTGCGGACGCCTTAAGCCGAAAACCATTGTTTGCTTTACGAGCGATGAATGTGCACTTGTCTGTTCTACCCGACAATGTGTTAGTAGTTGAATTAAAAGCCAAACCATTATTGATTCATCAAATTCGTGAAGCCCAGAAAGTTGATGATGAATTGGTTGCAAAACGGGCTGAGTGTGTTCCGAACAAGGAATCGGAGTTTCAAATTGATGATGATGATTGTTTGAGGTTCAAAAGTCGTTTGTGTGTTCCAAGGAATTCGGAACTCATTTCAATGATTCTGAACGAAGCCCATTGTAGCCGAATGTCAATTCACCCGGGGAGTACGAAAATGTACAACGATTTGAAACGTTGGTTTTGGTGGCATGGTATGAAACGAGACATCTCCGACTTTGTTTCGAGATGTTTAATATGTCAACAAGTGAAAGCGGAACATCAAGTGCCTTCAGGATTACTTCAGCCGATCATGATACCTGAGTGGAAATGGGATCGAGTCACAATGGACTTTGTGTCCGGACTGCCATTGTCAGCAAGTAAGAAAGATGCGATTTGGGTTGTTGTCGATGACTGACTAAGTCGGCTCACTTTATCCCCGTGCGTACGGATTTTTCATTGGATAAACTAGCCGAATTGTATGTTTCTCAGATTGTGAGATTACACGGGGTACCTATTTCTATCGTGTCGGATAGAGATCCGAGATTCACCTCACGATTTTGGAAGAAATTGCAAGAAGCTTTGGGTACCAAGCTGCATTTTAGCACTGCTTTTCACCCGATGGTCAATCCGAGCGGATAATTCAGATACTTGAGGATATGTTGAGATGTTGCATCCTCGAGTTCAGTAGTTCATGGGAACGGTATTTACCTTTGATTGAATTCGCTTACAACAATAGTTTTCAATCAAGTATTAAGATGGCACCTTACGAGGCTTTGTACGGTCGTAAATGCCGTACACCATTGTTTTGGACCGAGCTCGGTGAAAGTAAAATTTTCGGAGTTGATTTGATTAAAGATGCCGAACAGAAAGTAAAGGTAATCCGTGAAAGTCTGAAGGCAGCCACAGATCATCAAAAATCGTATGCGGATTTGAAACGAAAAGACATTGAGTATCAGGTGGGAGATAAAGTGTTTCTTAAAGTTTCGCCTTGGAAAAAGGTACTCAGATTTGGCCGTAAGGGCAAGTTGAGCCCGAGATTCATTGGGCCGTACGAAATCTCCGAACGAGTTGGTCCGGTTGCGTATAGATTGATTTTGCCCCCTGAACTTGAAAAGATTCACGATGTCTTTCATGTTTCGAGGCTTCGACGCTATAGATCTGATCCATCGCACATAATTAGCCCATCAGAGTTGAAATTCAAGCCGATATGAGTTATGAAGAAGAACCGATGCGTATCCTAGCTCGTGAAGTGAAGGAGTTGCGAAACAAATGGGTTTCGCTAGTAAAGGTGTTATGGCTCAAACACGGGATCGAGGAAGCTACTTGGGAAACCGAGAGCTCGATGAAAGAACGATACCCAAACTTATTTACCGGTAAGATTTTCGGGGACGAAAATTTCTTAAGTGGGGGAGAGTTGTGACAGCCCAAAATTGACCCTAGTCGGGAAGTGGTTTCGGGACCGCTAAACCGAGTCATAAAATAATTAACCGTCATAATTGATGCTCATTATATGTACATGTGCATGTGTGAAAATTTCGTGTTTGAATTTTGTTTAATTGTAGGTGAATTTTAGTAAATAGGACTTATGTGAGAAAATTTTGAAATGTGATAGGTCAAAGCATAAGGACCTATTAGTGCATGAAATAAAAAGGGGGGACTTGCATGTCAAATTCCCCCCTAATTAGTAGTGGCTGGCCATGACAAGCATGGTAGACCAAGTGTGATGGGCAAGACATGTCATAGACATGTTGTGTTGGTGCATCATGGGTGGAAACAATAAAATAAGGAGCATGGGCATAAAATAATGAAAGGGAATATGATGAAAAAAAAAAAGTGTGTGGTTGTTTCCCCCCCATTGCCGTGAGTTAAAGAAAAGAAAAGAAAAATTTTGTTCATCCTTTTTCATCTTCTTTTGGCCGAAAATTCTAAGGAAGGAGGAAGGAGTTCTTGCTTCATGTTTTGTTTGGAAGAGGATTAGGAGGAGGTTTGGCCATACTTGTATCTAGATCAAGGTATGTTTGAGGTTGTGCCATGAGATTCATGCATGTTTTTTTTTAGTTGCTAGCTTGAGTTCTAATTAGCCCATGGTTCAAACTTTGCTATGTCATGGGGATGATATTCGGCCTAGGTGGATTTTGTATTAATGCCATTGCATGCTAAATATGAAGCTTGTTAATGATGCATGTGATGGTGGATTGATGATTCTTGAATCTTCTTTTAGCATTTTTGAGTGAGCACATATGTGCATTGGTTGCTAGATGGAGAAGAATCGGCTAGCAAGTTGTGTGCTAAGGCCGAATATAATTTTTGTATATTAATGAGTAATGCATGTGTTAAATTGATGGAAAGGGAGAGGATGCTTTACTAGTGTATATATGTGTGTATTAGCCAAGTTTTGAACTTGAAACAAAATGGTGTTTAGTCAATACAAGTGACCATACTTGTAGAATGTATTAAGTGTTGCAATCGGCCCCAACATAGACATGCATATTCGGCCATAGGAAGGAGATTGGTGTTGCATGTATTCGGTCGGAGGCAAGCATATTGATGCTTTTGTCTTGGCTTAGAAAATTCGGCCAAGGGGGAAAATTAGCCAAAATGTTGAGTTTGATTTATGATTCCGTACATATGTGACTTTAATGTCTAATGTATAAATATGGGCTAAGTGCCTTGTGTTCCTCTTTTCGATGCTCAAATGATTAAATCAATTTATTTGTTTAATTAAGCTCAAGAGCAAAGGGGAACTAAATCCGATAAAGGGAAGGAAAAAGTGGTCGAATAGCTATCGGAATCGTTCGACAACATCCGAGGTAAGTTCTTGAGTAAAAGAGCTTAAATTATGATTTGACTAGATCATGTTTTAAGCAAATCAAAATCATCCTCTTTGTGTGTGGCTATTGAGCTGAAATTGCAAGAATGATAATTGTCTTGTGTTCGACTTTTGCTAACGAAAATGAAATACGAATGTGCCATATTTTATTGTTAAATGTGCATGGTTATTTGAATGATGTCCGGGCTAAGTCCCGAAGGCTTTGTGCTAAGTGACCATATCCGGACTAAGATCCGAAGGCATTTGTGCGAGATACTAATTCCGGGCTAAGCCAGAAGGCATTTGTGCGAGTTACTAAATCCGGGTTAAGTCCCGAAAGCATTTGTGCGAGTTACTATAACCGGGCTATGTCTCGAAGGCATTTGAACGAGTAGCTATATCCGGTTAAATTCTGAAGGTACGTGATTTGGGAATGAATGATCTTGCTGTAAAAATTTCAGTTAATACGCTTGAAACATCCCAACATTGAGGTATGTTTCGTATGTGCTATGTGCATTGAATTAGTTGAGCCCTTACAAATAAGTATTCGCTCAGTTGATAAATGAGCTACTGGCCTTTGGCTAAGTTGATCTTTGTGTATGAATAAAAGGGTTGGTAATGTGAAGTAAGAATGATATTGAAAAATTGTGCATATGAAATTATCCGTTTAGCTACATGAATGCTATACTTTTGTTGTGCTGGAATCCCTTGCTCAAAACTTACTAAGCATAAATTGCTTACTCCGTCTCCTTGATTCTCTGTTTTATAGATTTTGGTTCTCCAGCTATCGGACTCGGGATTTTGAAGTCGAAGTCGCCCACACTATCAAAGCCCCCCCTTTTGGTACAATTTTGGTTGAACTTCGAAATGGCATGTATAGGACTACCCTTTTTGTTGGGGGTCATGGACCCTTTGGACTTGTATAATTTTGGATAGCCATGCGAAAATGGCTTATATATGTTTGAGTATAATGTTATAATCATTTGGTATGGATATGGTTATTGAGAGGTGTGGATATGCTTAACAAGGATTGGCCATGGGAATGGTTAATCACTATCATAAATTGTGCTATTTATGCTAAAAGGGCTAGTTGAATCATGGAAACTATGAAATAGGTAAAGTCTACCTTAAAGGCAGATGCTGACAGCAGCAGTGATGTAGATTTGGAAAATCACTAAAAATAGTATGAATGGAATTAAATAGTGAATAAATTATGTAAATGAACCTTGATGAATCTATTTTCATAGGAAAGTAACGAAACGATCATATGGACAGTATGTTAAGAGATATTCAGGTTCTCGTAAGACAGGGCCAGAACGGTTTCTGGATTCCCTGTTTCGACTTTGGAAATTCATTATAAATTAACCAGAGATAATTAGGAGTCATTACATATATGTATAGATTCCTCTTTGAGTCTAGTTTCTATAGAAACAAACTACATCAGTATTGATGCCCTGTACAGGGAGATATCCAAGTCGTAATGCGCAAGGGTCAGTGTAGTCGATCCCTGTAACATGGGATACTTTGACTAATAAAATGTACTAATTGGCCCAACCAAAAATTCTACAAAAAAATATGTAGATGGGCATATGAGTCTAGTTTCAGGGAAAATTTACGGAACTGGATTCCGAGTTTCTGAACTCAAGATATGATTTTTTTAGCGACTAGTATGCAGATTGGCAGTGTCTGGGAAATTTTTTTTATAAGTGGTTTGAAGTCTGTTAACACCTCGTGTTCGACTCCGGTGACGGTCTCGGGTTCGGGGTGTTACAAAACGAGTTGAATTCTGGCTTGATAATACTATCCGTGTGTTTGATGAGCTGCCCTGTACCCTAGATGAATGTTTGAAATATGTTATATCTTTGTTACGAGACACTGCATATCACTGATGGACTACTTTAGTATCGGTGGTTCCGAGAGAGCCGATGACCTGGTTCAGACTGAGTTCCGTATGAAATATATCAGCTAGAGATTTATCGACCAGAAGCCTAAAGAATTTCTTGAGCTGAAACAGGGTTGGATGACCGTGACAGAGTATGAACGAAAATTCACGAGACTTAGTCGATATGCCCGAGAGTGTGTTTCGACTGAAGCTATAATGTGTAAAAGATTTCAAGATGGGTTGAACAAAGGCATTAAACTATTAGTTAGCGTACTTGAGATAAAAGAGTTCGTAGTACTTGTTGAGCGAGCCTAGAAAGCTGAAGAGCTCGGGAAAGAGAAAAGAAAAGCTAACTTTGAAGCTAAAGATGCACGAAACCATCCGAAAAGTCATTTCAGTCAACATCAAAGAAATTCTGTGATGATTTCAGCCGCTCTAAGCATACATTGGGTTATTCTCGATGGGATCAGAATAGACCACCTGTGAGCTCGAGAGCTGCCTCAGTAGCTAGTGTTGGTAATGTCAGATCCAATCAACCTGAATGTAAACACTGTGGTAAATGACATCCCAGTAGTTGTAGATTGCATGATTGGACCTGTTTTAAATGTGGATTGATGGATCATTATATTCGTGAATGCCCAGAGTTAGCTGAACAAAATCCAGTGTAGAATACGAGATCGGGTAATGCTGTAGCCCGAGGTAGACCTCCTAGAAATGCTGGTAATATAAGTAGCAGTCAGAGAGGGACTAAAGATACAACAGTTATATATGAGCCTCATGCACCTGCCAGAGCCTATGCTATTCACGCAAGTAAAGAGGCGTCATCCCCAGATGTTGTTACTGGTACATTCACTCTTTATGATACTAATGTAATTGCATTGATTGATCCTGGTTCCACTCATTCTTATATGTGTGAGACATTAGTATTCAGTAAGACTTTACCTGTTGAGTCTACTGAGTTTGTGATTAGAGTATCAAACCCTTTGGGCCGGTGTGTTATGGTTGACAAAGTGTGTAAGAATTGTCCTTTGATGATCCGAGATTTGTGGTTTCTATTTGATGTTGTTGTCATTTGATGAGTTCGACATAATTCTGGGTATGGACTGGTTGACATTGCATGATGCTGTTGTAAACTGCAAAAAAAAGACTATTGATTTACCGTGCCAGGACGACGAGCTTATTCGGATTGAATCTAATGATTTGAATGGCTTACCAATAGTGATATCTTCGATGTTAGCTCAAATATATGTGAGGGAAGGTTGCGAAGCTTATTTTACTTATGTGCTTGATAAAAAAGTTGCTGAAAGAAACATTGAATCAGTACTTGTTGTGTGTGAGTATTCGGATGTGTTTCTTGAAGAATTATTGGGTTTACGACCTATTCGGGAGGTAGAGTTTGGAATTGAGTTAGTTCTTGGGATGTCTCCAATATCGATAGCTCCTTATAGGATGGCACCTACTGAATTGGAATAGTCTCCCCACATGGTGTAAGGTTGGCACGGGGGTGTTTACGGATGGATATGGGTTGGGTTTTCTGCATACATGATATATATGTTCTATTTCTGTTATGGGCCTATGGGCTTCATTCTGAAATCTGTATAGGGCTAAGGCCCAACTTAATCTGTTTCTGTGGTTTGAACTAATCTGGACTATGGTTGGGTTATTTTACACACTGAGTTTTCCAAACTAACCCCTTAATTTTATCCATGCAGGTAACCCTCAACCATAGTGGACTTGGAGCTGTGAGGGATTCGGAGTGGCCACCTGTTTTGCAAGCTAAATTCTCTTTTTATGACTTGATTAGTTTTATTTACCTTAATTGTTTTGGGTTTAAGTTGTAATAAGGCCGTTTTAATTACTTTTAATTGCTTTTAATATGTTTTGTTAGCTTAGGCATGATATTGATTTAATTGTTTGAAGTTGAGTAGCTTTAGGCGCATTTTAAAAGGATTACTTGTTTTCAAAATATCGCAATAACATGGCAAAGCGTCCGCAATGAAAATGTTTTCAAGATTAATAACCTTTCGTATTGGTTTTAAACGAATCGATTTCCATGAACAAACACTTGGTTAAAGTGTGGCAATGGTTGTGTGCATGTCTAGCAGTGGATCCGTGGAGAGCTTAGTACTTAAGAAGTCTAATAGACTCACCTCCTCTTTTTCTGGCATCCTACTTGGTGCACAGCTTCCATTCACTTTAACCTATAACGGAAATACTCTCTAAACGCTAAGAATGATTTTAGATAAAACATGAGTTTTTGAGTAACACTTCAACGTGACACGCTGGATTCGGCCGTAACGTTTGGGCCGAGTTTAGGGTGTTACATTTAGTAGTATCAGAGCCCGGGGTCAACAACTCGGCTGTGGATCGGGTCCGAAAGGATTTTTGAGAAACTTAGGCCCAAGAAGGGTATTTTTGGAAACAGTTTTGGAAAGTTCTTTTCAAAGATATTTTACAAGGTATACATGTTTTAAGGTTCAAACTGAAAATGGTTTAATTTTTTAGGTTTCTGAAATTTGATAACCAAAGAGGTGGCACACCGAATCTCTGGCTCAAGTCTGTAAGTATCATTTTAATTTTTTGTTGAATGTTTCTGAATTCTCAGCTATACGCCTATACTGAAACCTTATGATACTCTAGATAGGATAATATTGAAACTATAGGAATTTTTTATAAGTGGACTAAAGACTGCAGCTAGGCTACGTTTTTGTGAAAACCAGACCCCTAATTGCTGTCTGTTCATAAAACGTCTATCATAAACACAAAAATATTTAATTGATACATAAAATTCGTAATCAGATAATACGACATGAGTACGAGAGCAGCTGTAGACGTGGCCGAGGTAGTACACGGGCTGGGTCTTCGTCTTCAGGACATATGCCAGGGGCAGATGCACCGGTACCACCAGCAACAGAAGTGGAGTCTCATGATCGAGGTGTTGGGGATGACGCTCTATCCCAGGCAATGCTTTGTATTTTGGAAAGGGTTACCGGGGCAAGCACGGGTAAAGGAATTTGAGGATCTATTTTCAAGCGACTCCGGGCTAATGGGGCGGAGATCTTTAGGGGCGTATCTGGTGTAGCCCCGAATGTGGCTGAGTATTGGTTAGAGGCTACAGAACGGATCATGGATGATTTGGATTGTTCCATAGAGTAAAAGCTAAAGGGAGTCATATCATTGCTACGGGATAAGGCTTATCAATGGTGGCTCACTGTGAGAGATGGGACCCCTACTGACAGGGTGACTTGGGAGCTGTTTAAGACGGTCTTCAAGGGATAGTATGTTGAGGCGAGTTATGTGGACGCCCGCAGGAAAGAATTTCTAAATTTGGTTCAAGGAGGTAAGACAGTTGCTGAGTACGAGGTTGAGTTTCTGAGGCTGAGCCAGTATGCCGTTGGGATAGTTGCTACGGAGTATGAGCGTAGTGTGTACTTCGAGGATGGTCTTAGAAATGAACTTAGGGTGCTAATTGCTTCGCAGAGGGAGCGTGACTTTGCTGCTTTTATGGAGAAAGCTAAGATAGATGAGGAGGTAAAGCGCTCCGAAAGACAAAATCGTGAAAAGGATTGGAACAATTTTCAGAGGGATTCGGGACCCTTAGGTGGTGCAAATAGGAGTGCTAAAAGGGAAAGAGTAGAGGAGCCAGTTCGAGCAGTTCCAATGAATGTTGTTAGACCACAAATTTGTAGGGACTATGGTAAGGTACATCTGGGCGAGTGTAGGAAACATTCTAGTGCTTGTTTCCAGTGCGGGTCTATGGAGCATAAAGTCAAGGACTGTCCTAAAAAAATAGATCAGGTTCAAGTGGCGGAATGGAGGGTTTCCCAACCAGCGAGAGGTGGACCACAACCACCGAGAGGACATGGTAAAGGTAAGGGCGGTAATGAAAATGGTTGGGGACAAGGAGCACCTGGTAGGGGTGCCAGAAATACTGAGGCTCGACAACCAGCGTTGGTGTATGCAGCTGGTCTTCGAGAGGAGGGTGATGCATCCGACGTGTAACACCCCAAACCCAGCCCAGACGTTACGGTCGAATTCAGCGTGTCACATGGAGAATGTTACTAAAGAAGTTATGTTTTATCCAAAAATATTTCTTAGGGTTTGAAGAATGTTTTGTTTTAAGTTAAAGTGAATGGAAGCTGTGCACCAGGTAGGAAGCCAGAAAAGAGGAGGTGAGTCTGCTGGACTGCTTAAGTACCAAGCTCTTCACGGATCCAATCCTAGACATGCACACATCCATTGCCACACTTTAAGCCTGTTACTAGTCCACGAATAATTAATTAAGTTTAAGTCTATTTAAAATATTCATTTCTTTTGAAAACGTTTACATTACGGAAGCTTTGCTCGGTTATCGTGTTATTTTGAAAATAAGTAACTTTTATAAACCGCGCCCTAGACTGAACCAATTTAATAACCCAAAATAATAAAAATAATAAGAAGAGCGGGCTTATTACAACTTAAACCAGAATAAAAATAGTCAAAATAATAATTGCGAAACTTAAAAAGAAAACAGAAATTAATCTTCGTGGCCACTCTGAATCCCGCCTGGCTCCAAGTCCACCAACTAGGGCTCACCTCCAATACGTGAACAAGCCACTTTCAGTACTTCCTCCATCACTATCCCAGTCCCATGCATTAGATAATAATAACATGGCATGCAGTAAATAATAACAGTCAAACATGTATTCAGGTCAACCTTAGCCCTAGGGGTATATCAGTAATTTTGCTCCTAGGGGTAAATTTGTAAATTGTCCACCTATAAAGGCATTTTAGTAATTTTATCAGTTTTAAGGGTTTTCATGCATATTCCCACCTTTCACGTACTAACAGAAGCACTTACTGAGCGTTCTTACCGAATTAGGCACGTTGGCCCACTATCCCAATTTTGGCCCATAAAGCCCAAAAATATCGAAGGCACAGAAATCATGCACTCTGCAGTCTAAACATTGTAGTTTACCAAAAATGTTAATCAATTTACCTCACGAGCATTCGCACACTCACAAGTCCACAATATACCGATTTTTCGGCATTTTGGCTTTTCGGATTTTGCTGATCTAGACTATGAAAGGGTGTCAGTTACACACCTCTTTGGATGATATGTTGACGAGATCCACACACGAACTGCCTACAATTGGATTACTAACACGTTAATCTAACTATTAAAATGAACTACATATTAACCCCCTTACCACATTCGACCAAAAACACCTTAGGCACTAGCGATCCTACCTTTACTGAAATTAGTTACTAGGTTTAAATCCAGTCATTCCACTTGTCCAAGCCTTCGATCAGTAGCCTCTAGATCACACTATTACCAAAATAAAATAATTATAACAACCCTTAGAGCTACAAGCCCAAATCGACAGCCTCCCTAACCTTTAGGGGGTTTCGACGTTTTCTAAAACCTGAAATAAAGATTAGGTTCGAAAACTTACCACCGGTTCATTCGGTTAATGATTCCAATTAAATCCTACTCGATTCTGATGCAGATCTAACCCCTCAAATGATAACAAAAATCGAGCCCTTAGAGATCTTAGAATTCGGCTATGTCCCTAAGGTTATGCATTTTCGGCTTTTTGCAATAGTGAATAAAAGGTGAGGGTTTTGTAGTGGCTTTGTCGATAGAGGTTTGGGGTTCAGAAAAAGAAAGAATTGATCAAAAAGGATGAAGAAAGGCCAGTAGGTTTTGCTAGGAGAATTCGGCAAAGACAATATGAACCTTCGGGATTTTAGCTTCTATGATATTCGGCTATAAGGCTGAAAAATAATAGTAAGGAAGTGGTGTAGGGAAGAGTGGTAGAAGGATTCGGCTATGGAGAAAAGAAGAGGAGAAGATAGATGGGGAGAAAAAGAAAAAAAAGGAGGAGGAGGAAAGATGGTCAGAAAGAACGGCACACTTACCCCTAAATGCCAAATTTATACTTGGCATTTAAGCTAGCCGAAATTTGTCCCCTAAGCAAACCTTTGGCCGGCCAACTCTTTCTCTCCAAGAGTCCACCATTCAACCAATACTTCTCTCCCTAACCAGCTCCTAAATCCTCTCCCTTATCCCCTCCTTACTCAATCCCTTGAGCAATTTAAACTCCTCTTGACAGTCTTTCACTTGAGTTCCATTACTTACCCTTTCCAACAATAAAATTAATTCCCTTAATATGCTTTCATTGTGACTTGAACCTTGGTTCTCCCTAGCATCCACATGCCACCTTTATAGCCTCCCCAATGGCGTCACATGCCACTTTGCCACCTGCTTCCTTGTGTTTAATTTATACCCAATTAATACTTAAAAGCTCAATTAACAAGAACCCCTTCTTCCTATGGAATCAAAACTAATTAAAATTATCGGGTTTTAACTTAAGCTTGGTCCTTCTAGAGGCCCACTAACCTGATTAAATCTACACCAAGCAAACAGAACACCAAAAATTTAAAATTTGCTAACATCCACAGAATTCCTGAAAATTGGGGCGTTACATGACGTCATAACTGGTACGTTCTTGATTTCTAGCATGCGATACACTGCTTTGATAGATATTGGATCTACTTATTCATATGTTGCATATGCTATATCTGGGTTGTTGGGTGTGCACTCTGAGGAGAGTGTGAGCGGGGTATCAGTATTAAGTCCTTTGGGTCACTCAGTTAGGGTAGACAAACTGTATAGAGACATACCTCTAGAAACTCAAGGTAAGATTTTCTCTGGAGACTTGATGGAATCACTATTCGGGGAATTCGATCTTATCCTCGGGATGGATTGGCTTACTAAGCATGGGAAACTCTGGACTGTGCAGCTAAGTGAATGGTGTTAAAGACCACAGAGGGTGAGGAGGTTATAATGATAGGTGAGCAAAGGGATTATTTGTCCAATGTGGTGTCGGCGTTGAGAGTCGAGAAGTGGATTTGTAAGGGCTGTAAGGCTTATCTGGCATTTGTAAGTCAGTCAGAGACTGAGGGTCTGACGGTGGATAAAGTTAGAATCGTTAAAGAGTTCCAAGATGTTTTTCCAGAAGAGCTCCCGAGATTGCCTCCGAACTGGGAAGTCAAGTTTGGAATTGACTTGTTGCCTAGAACGGCACCAGTGTCCATCGCACCATACAGGATGGCACCGAAGGAGTTAGTGGAAATGAAAGCACAAATTCAGGAGTTGTTGGATAGAGGCTTCATTAGGCCAAGTGTGTCCCCGCGGGGAGCACCAGTATTGTTCGTGAAGAAGAAGGATCGGACGATGCGGATGTGCATCGATTATCGGCAGTTAAACAAATTAACTATTAAGAATAAGTACCCTTTGTCAAGAATCGACGACTTGTTTGACCAACTTAGTGGAGCTTCGGTATTTTCCAAGATTGATCTTCGATCTAGATATCATCAATTAAGGGTCAAGGAGGAAGATATTCATAAGACAGCATTCAGGACACGGATCGTCATTACGAGTTTTTGGTTATGCGATTTGGGTTAACGAACGCTCCTGCAGCATTTATGGATCTGATGAATCGGGTATTCCAACCATTCTTGGACCGATTCGTAGTCGTTTTTATTGACGATATTCTGGTATATTCTGAAACTAAAGAGAAGCATGATGAGCATCTCCGAATTGTGCTGCAAGTATTAAGGAAGAGAAAACTTTATGTGAAATTCAGTAAGTGTGAATTCTGGTTGAGGGAGGTAACCTTTTGAGGTCATGTTGTCTCTGCGGAGGGGATCAAGGTGGACCCACGAAAGATTGAAGCGATTCTAGAGTGGAAGCCATCTAGGTCGGTGTTGGAAATTTAGAGCTTTCTGGGTTTGGTAGGGTACTATAGAAGATTTGTGGAAGGTTTTTTAGTGTTGGCAGCTCCTTTGACAAAGGTTATAAGGAAAGGAGCACCCTTTGTTTGGACCGCGAAGCAGCAGGAAGCTTTTGAGAAATTGAAGGAAGTTCTGACCGAAGCACCTGTATTGATTCAGCCCGAGTCTGGGAAGGATTTTACCGTGTATAGTGACGCATCACATGTGGGTTTGGGCTGTGTGTTGATGCAAGAAGGTAAGGTGGTTGCTTATGCGTTGCGACACCTTAAACCTCACGAAGTGAACTATCCTACCCGCAATTTAGAATTGGCAGCAGTAATATTTGCACTTAAGATTTGGAGACACTATCTGTATAGAGAAAAGTGTGTCATATACACGGATCATAAGAGTCTCAAGTATTTGTTGACTTAGAAGGAGTTGAACCTGAGGCAACAGAGATGGATAGAGTTGCTTAAGGATTATGACTGTTCGATTAAGTATCACCCCAGCAAGGCCAATGTGGTAGCTGATGCCTTAAGCCTTAGAGCTGTATCTGATCTGAGAGCAGTGTTTGCTCGTTTGAGTCAGTATGATGATGGTAGCCTGTTGGCTAAGTTGCAAGTAAGGCCAGCCTGGGTGGATTAGATTAAGGAAAAGCAGTTGAAGGAAGAGTCTTTAGTTTCTCGATTCCAACAAGTTAAGAAAGGGGAAACTTTTGAGTTTGGGTTGAATAGTGAGGGAGTTCTGTGTTTCCGAGGGAGAGTTTACGTTCCGAAGGACTCTGACTTGAGGTAGTTAATGCTGAAAGAAGCTCATAGAGGACTTTGTGCTATGCATCCTGATGGGAATAAGTTGTATCACGACTTGCGAGGATTGTATTTGTGGCCTGGGCCTAAGCGCGAAGTAACGGAGTTTGTGGGGAAATGTCTGACGTGCCAGCAAGTGAAAGCTGAGCATCAACTACCTTCCGGACTTTTGCAGCCAGTTAAGATACCACTTTGGAAGTGGGAGAGGGTAACCATGGACTTTGTGAGTAGGCTACCCTTGACACCAACGAAGAAGGATGCGGTTTGGGTGATTGTGGATAGGTTAACCAAGTCTGCTCATTTCATTCCTGTCCGCACTGATTATTCACTTCAGAATTTAGCCAAATTGTACGTGGAGAAGATTGTGCGACTTCATGGAGTGCCAGTATCGATTATTTCTGATCGAGATCCTAGGTTCACATCTCGATTTTGGCAAAAGTTGTATGGGGCATTGGGAACGTGATTAAATTTTAGCACAGCTTTTCATCCTCAGACTGATGGTCAGTTGGAAAAGATTATTTAGATTTTGGAAGACATGTTGAGGGGATGCGTTATCGATTTCCGAGGTAGTTGGGAGGGTCACTTGCCATTGGCAGAGTTTGCATATAACAACAGTTACCAGGCGAGTATCCGAATGGCACCATATGAAGCGCTGTATGGATGTAGGTGTCATACACCTAGTTGTTGGACTGAGTTGGGAGAACGACAAGTTCTTGGACCTGAGTTGGTAGCAGATACTGAAGATAAGGTCAGGATAATCAGAGATCAATTAAAGGAGGCATCTGATAGGCAAAAGTCATATGCAGCTTTGAAGCGTAAGGAGATCGAGTACTCAGTAGATGATATGGTCTTCTTGAAGGTTTCACCTTGGAAGAAGATATTAAGGTTTGGTAAGAAGGGTAAGTTGAGTCTGCGATTCATTGGGCCTTATCGAGTTCTTAAGCGAGTAGGTCCAGTTGCTTATCAATTGGAATTACCTCCGGAGTTAGACAGGAATCATGATGTTTTCCACGTCTCCATGTTAAAGCAATATCATTCTGACCCTACTCATGATGTGCCGGTTGTAGAGATTGATGTACAGCCTGATTTGACTTTCAAGAAGGAGCTTGTGCAGATACTGGATCGTGATGTTAAGGTTCTAAGAAGGAAGTCAGTTCCCTTGGTAAAAGTGCTTTGACGTAATCATGGCAGAAAGGAAGCTACTTGGGAGCCAGAAGAGGCGTTGCGACAACAATACCCCCATTTGTTTGAATCAGGTAAAATTTCGAGGACGAAATTTCTTTAAGGAGGGTAGAGTTGTAACGCCTCAATTTTCGGGATTTTCGGGATTTTTGTGATTTTCAATAAATTCTAGAAATTATGTGTTTTAACTGTCTGTTGTGGGTCTAAGTATGTTAGTGGGCTTTTAAAAGGCCCAAGAGTAAATCTAATTCGAGGCAATTTCTGAATTCCCAATTTTAGAAAGAGAGGGTTCGGGCGTTGTGGGTTTTTAGATTAAAAGATGGTAAAATAGGGCACAAGAGACCTGTGGCAGAGTGGCATGTGATGCCACATAAGTGTTTAGGGGAGTGTGACAGCCCTAATTTGACTCTAGTCGAGAAGTGGTTTCGGGACCACAAAATCGAGTCACAAGAATAATTAAATGTTATATTTTATGCCTACTATAAGTGAAAGTGTATGTGTGAAAATTTCATGCTTTGATTTTGTCTTTTAAATGTGAAATTAATTAGAAAGGACTTATGTGTGAAACTTTGGAAATGTGATAGGTTAAATGGTAGTGGGCAAATAATGCATGGTGGAAAAAAATGTAGACTTGCATGTGAAATTCCCCACTTTAGAGGAAGTGGCTGGCCATGATGGTATGGGATACAAAATATATGCATTTTGTATTAATATTATAATGACTACATGGTTTTATAATAGGAAATAAGTATTAGAAAAAAAAAAGGAAAGCCATACATCCTTGCCTTGTTCTTGCCGAATGTTTGAGAAAGAAAGGAGAAATATGCTTTGAGGATTTCGGCAATATAGCAAGCTAAAAATTTAAGGTAAATTTCATGTAGTTTTTGTTAATTTTTAATAGATGCGTGATCCTTGTTTAATTAGTATTAAAGCCCATATTGAAATTTTGATTTCGGTTGAGGTATGTGCATTCGGTCATAGAGAAAATTGAATCAAATTTGGTTGTTTGTCTTAATTAAGGAGAGAAATTTATGAATCTATAATTATAAGTGACTAAGTGGTAAAATATTGGGTTGGAGGGACTTGTATGTGAAGAGATGGCATTCAGTTGAGAGTATCTTTGACAAATTTAGTTCTTGTTATTTTGCATGAACTTAGATTAATTTGTAAGGACTTGAAAATACTAAGGAATATTCGAATGAAGTGAAATAGATAAAATGTTGAGTAATTACATGTTAAGGATGTTAAGGCTTAATTGTTAATGTCCGAATTTTATAAAGGGGGCTGTTATGCGAATTAATTTTAAGTTGTGCTATTATATATATAATCTATAGGGTAATGTTAAGTGGATCAATTGATCGACTAAATAGTTGCTTTACTTTAATTTAAGCTCAAGACCCAAAGAACCGAGATTTGGATCGGGAAAGGCGAAGTTAGCCGAGTAGTCGACACTATTGTACAAAGTTGTCGAGGTAAGTTCTTAAGTAATTTAAATTCAATTCGGTATCCTTAGAATTTGAATAAACATAGTAAGGTAAAATGCTTGATTATATAGATGTATAAATATAATGTGATGGATATATGTTTGGAGAAATGATTAGAGCCGAATGTGGCTAAATTATTAATCCGAAATAGACATAGAAATATAATATGCTGCATGTGTGTTTGAATAAATAAATTGAGCCGAATGTAGTTATACTTTTTGAATTGAAATAGACATTGAGACAAGGTGCCGGAGGTATTTTTAAACGAAAGGATTGATGAAATTGATGTGTATCAAAGTAGTTGTGTTACGACTCATACTATGTGTAATCTTAGCAATGAGCTAAGTAGTGAATGATTGTAACATCGGGCTAAAAGCCTAGCAGGCATATTGCCGGTGATATGATTCAGGTTATAATTCTAGCAGGCTACATGCTGGTATGATTTTTAGCGACTAAGAATTGATGTGTTAATGAACAAGTTAAAAATGAGTGTAAAGCCAAGTATGAGTTAAATTGTTATTAATTCGTAATAAGGTACGCATGTGAATAGTTATGAGAATTTTTTTATGTAATTTATGATTGAATGATGGCTATGATTTAAATGATATTGATTTGGTATATCCAATTGAAGGTAAGTTATATTGAATTGGTGAAACATATAAGCCTATATTGAGTTGATATATTTGTTTATGTGGGGAATTGAATAGAAATTTTATATTCGGTCATATGAAGTGTTTCATTTAATTAAAGGATTGAATTTCATGTAAGGATATATCGTATAAATATATGTATATATATATGGTGAATTGTATATACTTGGCCACATATGTAAGTAATTATATGATGGTATAATTGACCTTGAGTACTCGGTCAAGTTAACTCAATGGGATTAAAGTACGTCGTTAATGTTTAATTTGGCTACTATGAAATGAAAGTAAGATCGAGATATGTTTGTATGGCCGAATGGTAAGTATAAATTGAAAGTAATATAGTTAGCATGTATATAGCTGAATGGCAGGTATGAACCAGTTTGATATTTACTCAATGTAAAGATTATTATGTGAACTAGTTAAGTATATTGGGTCTTGTGAATAGTACTAAATGAGTCTTAATTGTATGCATATGTGATAATGTGTATTAGGTTATGTAGCTAATTTATGTATGTGGAAATATATGGTATTACATGAATTTATATACTTGAATTTATGTGAACTAGATTTAATAACTATTTGGCTTTAGAAGTTAAAATATAATATGTTAATTTTGGCCACATGAACATGCGGTCTTAGTTATATATGTGCAAATTCAGTTAATGGGATGTTATATAAAAATTAAACTAAAGATGACATTGAACGTTTACTATTTCTTTGTATTCGGCCCCTAGGTAAACATTTATGTGATGATATAAATGAGATGTTATAAATGATTACATAGGTAAACATTTATGTGATGTAAAGTTGGGGATTGAACATTCGATAATAGTATATGATTGAGTAAAAGTATAACGTCATTGATAAAATATGTTTATTTTGAAATGTTAAAATTATTAATTCAAACTACAGGCCAGTAGGCTGTGTGCTGTTATGAATTCAGATTGATACTTAACAGGCTTAAAGCCGGTGAGTTATAAGGAATTGACGTTAAAGAGTTTTGATGCTGAAGTGTTTTATGAATATGAACAATAAGCTAAAGGGAACACGTATGTTTTAGCAAGTTTATGTTTGTGTTATACTGTAAATTAGTTATTGAGATTATAGTGCAAATTTCATGAGATGAAAAGAAAAATTGTAACATTTACAGAATTAAGTCTTAAACGTTTATGAGCATCTGATTAATTGAATTATGGTTATATTTTATACAAGTAAATTCAGCGATGGTAGGAATGTAATTAAATAACTTGTGATGCAAGATGTTATAACTTTGAAATTGAAAGTTATTGATAATGTACATGAATATATTCAGCCGAAATGAAAGTGTTTAATATAAAGGCATGATGTGTATTATATATATACACATTAATGGAAGTTATTAAATTGTATTTGTATAAAATTACGAACGCATGGAATTAAGTTGGATATTTGAGTTGATAGATATTCAAAGTTATGTTAATATATAGAGTGTTGTTTTGCTTAAGACTTACTAAGCATTAAATGCTTATTCCGTTTCTTTGATTCTCTGTTTTATAGATTTTGGTTCGTCAGCTATCGGACTCGGGAGTGTCAAAGTCGAAGTCGTCCACACTATCTAAACCACTTTTGGTACTCTTTTAGTTCAGTTTGAAAATGACATGTATAGGGTTGACCCTTATTGTCAATTGAGTACCCATTTGTAATGTATATTCGTATAGCCATGCGAAAATGGCTCGTATATTTTGAAGTAAACATCATGGTCTTATGGTATGGTTATTAAGTGACATGGAAACTATGGAATAGGTGAAATTTGCCTTAAAATAGATGCTGACAGCAGCAGTGTAGTATGTTTGAAAAATCACTAAAAATAGTAGGAATGGAATTAAATAGTGAATAAATTAGGTAATCGAACCTTGATGAATCTATTTTCATATGAAAGTAACAAAACAATCATATGAGCCATATTTTATGATATGTTTAAGTTTTCGTGAAACAGGGCCAGATCAATTTCTGGATCCCCTGTTATGACTTTGGAAATTCACTACAAATTAACCAGAGATAATTTTAAGTCATGGACTACATGTACAGATTCCTTTTCGACTCTAGTTTCTTTAGAAACAAACGGAATAAGTATTGAAGCCCTGTACAGGGAGATATCTAAGTCGTAATGCATGAAGGTCAGAGTAGTCGAACCCTGTAACAGGGGAGACTTTAACTAATAAACTGTACTAATTGGCCCGACCAAAAATTTTAGAAAAACACTTGTAGATGGATATATGAGTCTAGTTCCAGGGAAAATTTACGGAATCAGTTTTCGAGTTTTGGGACTCGAGATATGATTTTTAAAGTGACTGTGATGCAGTTAACCAGCTTGTCTGGAAATTTTAAAATGAACTATGTAAATAAATGAAATAAGTCTGTTAACACCTCATGTTCGACTCCAGCAATGGTCTCGGGTATGGGGCGTTACAGGGAGTGGCATGTAGATCTTTAGGGGGAGCTAAGGTTCAAGTCACGAGGCAAGCAATTTGAGGTATTATTTTATTTGAACAAAGGGGATGTGATGGAACTCAAGGGGAACTCTGCTAGGGAGAGTTTGAGCTGGTAAGGAGATTGAGTAAGGAGGAGATAACAGAGAAGATTTAGGAGCTGATCAAGAAGGGTGGTTTTGGCCGAATGTTGGACTCTTGAGGAGCAAGAGTTGGTCGGCCGAGGGTCTCTAGTATAGGGAGTTTCGGCTAGGTCTTTGAAGGGGGGATTTCGGCATTTAGGAAGTGTGGTGCCGTCCTTAGAAATTCTTTTTCCTTCTTTTCTTATTTTGGCTTGCCGAAATAGGTTTGGCTTAGGGTTTCTTTTTCTTTCCCTTTCATTCTGCTAATAGCCGAACTTGGAAGCCCTCACTTTGCCGTTTTCTCCATAACCGAATACTACTCCCCTTCTCATCGTTTCTTTTCTTCCATCTTTTCTTTTCTCCATAGCTGAACCCATACTCTTCTCTCTCTGTCTCTTTCCTTGTTTTCCTTTCTTCATTATTTCTCAATAGCCGAATCTCATCATAGCTGAACCTCTATTCTTTTCTTTCTTAAAAAGCCGAAACCTTCATACCTGTAGTATAGGAAGCCAAATTTTTGGCTACTTGAATCTACTTCTCGTAACTACGGTGGATTGGAGTTAAGATCATAGATAGGAGCACTTTTCTAGGCCGAAAACGATTGGTAAGTTTGTCGAATAACTTTCGTTAATTAATTATGATTTAAGATAAAAGCCGAAATCCCTTCAGGGTGGCTAGTGTTTGGACTAAGGGCGTTGGTGCCTCTTTCTTTTTCATTGTGTAAGCGTTAGCATGGACAAGGGAGTGTGCAGTGAAGGGTTTGAAGACTGATTCGGATTGGATCTCTAGATCTAATCCATATTTCGGCAAAAAGGTAAGAACTCTAGGGTCTAAGGGGAATGTTGGCCGAATATGGTAAGGGGGAAATAGTACATAGTTTGTTTTCGGTATGTAGACTGACGTTTAGTAACTCGATTGTAGGTAACTCGGGAGTGGATCTCACCAGCGTACCGTTACAAATCAGGTGTCTAAACGGCACTCACTCATAGACTAGATCGGCAAAAGCCGAAAAGCCGAAGTGCCGAAAAGCAAGCATTTTGTGAACTTGCAAGCGTGCGAGCGTTCGTGAGGTGGTTTGTTTGTTAGTTTTGGTAATCAAAAGCATTGCAGAGTGCACAATTTCGTGCACTTTGATATATTTGGGCTTAATGGGCCGAAAATGGGTTAGTGGGCCAACGGGCCCAATTCGGTAAAAACACTCGATAAGTGTTTCTGTTAATGTGCTATGGATGTAGTATGTATGCAAACCCTAAAATAGTTAAATTTACTAAAATACCCTTAAGTATGAAAATTTCCATTATACCCCTAGGTGCAAAATTACCATTATACCGCTAGGGTTAATTCGTACTGAGATGCATGATATTCTGATTCTGTTTGTGGTATGCCATGACATGTATATCTATTGCATGGGTTATGGGTTTTATTGATAGAGGAAGTATTCTGGTGGCTATGCCATAAACATCTGTTTTTGGTGGCTATGCAACAAATATCTATTCTAGTGGTTCTGCCACAATATCTGTATCTGGTGACTCTGTCACAATATCTGTTCTGGCAGCTATGCTACAAATTTTGTGACGTGTAGCAGATGGGTGGGTCGAGTAGTCTCCCCACATGGTGTAAGGTTGGCATCGGGGTGTATACGGATGGATATGGGTTGGGTTTTCTGCATACATGATATATCTGTTCTGTTTCTATTATGGGCCTATGGGCTTCATTCTGAATTCTGTATAGGGCTCAGGCCCAACTTAATCTGTTTCTGTAGTTTGAACTGATCTGGACTATGGTTGGGTTATTTTACACACTGAGTTTTCCAAACTCACCTCTTAAATTTATCCATGCAGGCAACCCTCAACCATAGTGGACTTGGAGCTGTGAGGGATTCGGAGTGGCCACCTATTTTGCAAGCTAAATTCTCTTTTTATGACTTGATTAGTTTTATTTACTTTAATTGCTTTGGGTTTAGGTTGTAATAAGGCCGCTTTAATTACTTTTAATTGCTTTTAATATGTTTTGTTAGCTTAGGCATGATATTGATTTAATTGTTTGAAGTTAAGTAGCTTTAGGCGCATTTTAAAAGGATTACTTGTTTTCAAAATATTGCAATAACATGGAAAAGCTTCCGCAATCAAAATGTTTTCAAGATTAATAACCTTTTCATATTGGTTTTAAACGAATCGATTTCCATGAACAAACACTCGGTTAAAGTGTGGCCATGGTTGTGTGCATGTCTAGGAGTGGATCCGTGGAGAGCTTGGTACTTAAGCAGTCTAATAGACTCACCTCCTCTTTTTCTGGCATCCTACCTGGTGCACAGCTTCTATTCACTTTAACCTATGACGGAAATACTCTCTAAACGCTAAGAAAGATTTTAGATAAAACATGAGATTTTCAGTAACGCTTTAACGTGACACGTTGGATTCGGCCGTAACGTCTAGGCCGGGTTTAGGGTGTCACATTGCTAATACTCTAAGCCAAAAATCACTATTTTTTTGCGTGCAATGAATGTGCATATGTCTATGTCTGATGATGGTTCGATAATAGCTGAATTAAAAGCAAGACCGTTATTTGTTCAACAAATTTGTGACACTGAAAAAGTTGATGATGATTTGTTAGCAAAACGAGCTCAATGTGATTTAGATGCTAATTCAGAGTTCAGAGTTGATGCTGATGATTGTTTGAGGTTCAAAAATCGAATATGTGTCCCAAGAAATTTCGAGTTGATTTAGATGATTTTGAACGAAGCTTACAGTAGTCGTTTATCTGTTCACCTGTGTAGTACGAAGATCTATAATGATCTGAAACAACATTATTGGTGGCATGGTATGAAACGAGACATTTCTGACTTTATTTAGAAATGCTTAATCTATCAGCAAGTAAAACCCGACGTTCGTATAGATTACTCGCTTGATAAACTTGCTGAGTTATATGTTTCTCAAATTGTGAAATTACACGGAGTGCCTATTTCTATTGTTTTTGATAGAGATTTGAGGTCTACATCACGGTTTGGAAGAAACTACAAGATGCACTAGGTACGAAATTACATTTCAGCAATACTTTCCATCGGCAAACAGATGGTCAGTCTGAACGAATCATTCAGATACTTGGGGATATGTTGAGATGTTGCATTCTCAAGTTTGAAGGTATGTGGGAACGATACTTATCTCTGATGGAATTTACGTACAATAATAGCTTTCAATCGAGTATCAAAATGGCACCTTATGAGGCTTTAGGCGGTCGTAAATATCGTACACCCTTGTACTGGACTGAGCTAAGTGAAAACAAGATACATGGGGTCGATTTGATCAGAGAGACTAAATAGAAAGTAAAAGTGAATCGTGAAAGTTTGAAAACAATGTCAAATCATCAGAAATCGTATGCGGGCTTGAAATGAAAAGATATAAAGTTTTAGATCAGAGACAAAGTCTTTTTTAAAGTCTCACCGTGGAAGAAAATACTCAGATTTTGTTGTAAAGGCAAATTGAGTCTGAGATTTATTGGGCAGTATAAGATTATAGAGCGTATCGGGCCAATTGCTTATAGACTATTGTGCCACCTGAGTTAGAAAAGATCTATAATATATTCCATGTTTCAATGCTTCGTAGATATCGATCTGACCCCTCAGATATAATTAGTCCTTCTCCGATTGAGATTAAGTCCGATACGACATATGAGGAAGAAATGATTCCTATTTTGGCTCACCAGATTAAAGAATTACGAAATAGGAAAATTCCATTAGTTAAAGTGTTGTGGCATAAACACGGAGTTGAGGAAGCAACATGGTAGCCAAAGGATACAATGAGAGAACGTTATCCAAACCTATTCACCAGTAAGATTTTTGGGGACGAAAATCCCTAAGGGGGAGAGTTGTAATAGCCCAATTTACACCCTAATCAGAATGGTGGTTTCAAGACCACAAATCCGAGTCAAAAAATATTTAAAAATTATTTACGGTGTTTATTATGTGTGAATTTGTGTGTGTGAAATTTTTGTGATTTAATTTTGTCGTTTGAGTGCCCGATTAAATAAAAGGACTTAATCGCGTAAAATGCAAAACTTGTATGCTAAATGTTGAAGTCTCTAATTGCTTTATTCTTTTAATGTGGGGTATTTATAATGTAATTATACCATTGATTTTATAGGTGGACGGTAATGGGCATGTTATATAAGGTTTTCTAATTAAATTTATTAAGGTTATAATGGTAAAATATGAAATAATATATCTATAATAAAACATAAAATTTATAATATGGTTTTATATTATCATGTTCTTAACCAAAACTTAAACAAAAGAAAAGAGAAAAGAAAGCTAGGGTTCGTCACTTGCTTAAGCTCAATCAAGGTAAGTTCTAACACCATTTTTGATAATTTTTACGTTTTTAAGATCATTGCTCCGAGTACTAGTAAACCCATGCTTGAAATTTTTTTTTTGCTGAATATTTTGAGTTAATCCATTGATGAGAGCTTGTGATTTTTGTTGTTTGATGATGAAATATGAAAGATATGTTTTGGGTTAACATGTTTTGTATTGGAATTTTTGATGATTTTGAGTGGTTAGGACTAAATTGCAAAAATAATTATTTGAGGGACTAAAATATGAAATAAATGAAATATATGGACTTGTATGAATACTAAGAACATTCAGCTAACCATGGGTATATTGAAATTTTGCATTTTTTGTGTTTTGTGCAATAGGGACTAAATTGTAAAAAGTGTAAAATGTCAGGGTAAAAAGGTAATTTTCCCATTTATGTGTTTTTGGACTAAATTGAATAAAAATATGTTTGAATGAGTTTAATTTGAATATGTTTAGATCAAGAACCAAAGAAATCAGATTTGGATCGGGGGAAAACGAAAGTTGTCGACTAGTCATCCCGTTCCATTACATTGTCCGAGGTAAGTTTATAAGCAAATTAACGTACTTAATTTAATTAAATACAAATTATATATGCTGAAATGAAGTATGTGATTTTATATATACAGTAGCAGAATGTGAGTAGGCTTGGCTACTATATTTCCTAATTCGTTTCGACCGAGTCACAACATCCGAAAACCCCGTATGGACCTTAAGAATAGCTAGGATACATATGTTATGACATAAGGTTCTGATATGTGATGTGTGAGTAAGACCATGGCATCGATATGTGATTCCAATATATGTGTGCGAGTAAGACCCTATCTGGGACAGTGGCATCGATATGTGATTAAATGTAAGACCACGTCTGGGATGTTGGCATTGTACGATATATGTGTGATAATTCGATTGTCTTATCCAATTAAATATGGCTAATAGGGCAAAGATAAGTTTTCATCGAGCAAAGATAAGTTGTGATCGAATGTGTAATATGAGCTAAATGGCTAGGTTTGAATTAGCTTGTTGGCTACTTGAAATAAGGTAAGTAAACAACTTGGTATTTGTTACAAATTGTGTGTGATGCAAATGAAGAATATATATGAATTTAGTAAGTGTATTCAGCCTCATGAATATTATTGAAATGAATCTTAACTATGTGCATATATGATCATGTGTATTCGGTCACATAACTAGTATATATATATGAAGTTATATTTTGATACATGAGTTTATGTATTTGAGTGTATGTGGACTATGTTTTATAATGGCTATTTGGCTTTGGAAGTTGAATAATATTATGTTAAATTAACTATGTGGGCATTCGGCCAAGGTAGAAATTGTGTTGGAAATGTATTATTTATGAAATTTGTAAGTTTGAGACTAAGCATGGTAATGTCAATGTAATTCAGTTCGGCTTAAATGAGTTGATTATATCATTGGTTTGTTTATTTGCTTATGACTTACTAAGCTATGATAGCTTACTCTGTGTGTTCATGTTTACTCTGTTTTATAGATTTTGTATCAAGTTACAAGCTTGGGGATCAGTAGCAAAGTTCATCTGTAACGCCTTGGAATTTGGGCCTAGAAGTATTGAGCCTTGAGCATGGGAACGGTTAGAAAACTGTGCATAAAAGTTTATGTAAACCAAGAAATGACACAATTAAATGTCTGCTCAAGTGGTTAAGGGTCCTGGGAGGAGTTGGAAACGACTAGGGTTCAAACCTGGGCTTTAGCAAAAATTTCGGTTTTAAGTGAATAAAACCCTAGATGCTTGGATGAGTCCTTTTAAATTATTGTGTTAAATAAATGACACAAGGAAGCATGTTTTCTAGTGGTTGTGGGGTTATTAAGGTTGCAAGGGAGCTTGGGGTTTAAGTCTTGGCTCTTTCAATTTATTTTGGTTTTTTTGTTAAGGGAACCTGGACTTTGGCCTATAGACCGTATAATTAATTGAGGATAAAGTATGGCACAAAAGAGTTTATGGCAATGAGGCAAGTGGTGTGTTGAGCTATTGAGGGGGGCTTGGGTTCGAATCCCATTGCAAGCAAAAAATATATTTATTTTGGTAGCATGAGGCGGCAGGAGTTTGAGGTGGTTTCGAACTCTGTTTGGTGAGAGTTTGAATGGGTCTTGCAAGTTTTTATGGAGGATATAAAGGAGATATTTGAGGAGATTTTCAAGGGATTTGGAGGAGAGGAGTGTTGTAGCCGAATTGTGCAAATTCAGCTAGGGGAACCCATTTGGTGCACTTTGGCAATGTGAGAGTGAGTAGGTGCCAACTTCTTCTAGTATTTTCGGGTTTTGTTTTCTTATTTTGGCACATTTTTGTCCTTTTTTTCTTTCAACATTATTGCTCGTTTGGCTTTTGGTCACTCTGCCAGAATCACAAGACATCAAGTGCCTAATTCTAATTATTTCTTTTTGAAGTCTTTTTCTTTCATTCTTATTTGGTCGAACTTAACATCTCTCTGCTTCTATTCTCTCTCGACCCAATTCAACCCCTCTCCAATCTTATGTAGTTGTTTTTCTTCTCGGTTTCTCTAAGGTCGAATAGTTCTTCTTTTTCTTACTATTTCTTTTGGTTTTTCTTTACAACCGAACTTCTCTCTCACAATACCATATTCTTTTGATACTAAGCCGAATCTCTATTTCTGTTTCCGTTTCCCTTCGACTCATAGCCTTGAACTAGATAGCAATCTTGTTCTTCTTTCACTGTGGTCGGTTGCGGTTTGGAGGTCACCTAGACTTTCGGTAAGCTCTTGTTCTTTCTTATGTTGTTGGATGCTAAGCGTTTTCTCTTTCTTTAAGAAATGTTTCCTTGGGTTGTTCACGCATGGTCGAATCCCTTTTTCCTCCCCGATGATGGTGATGGCACTTTCAGTTTTTAGATCATTGCAAAGGGTGAAGGGGGTTAATCAAGGATGGTAGTGGTAGTCAATCCTTTTCTTATCTCGCAATCTAAGGTAATCATTTGGGCTAATATTGTAGGATGTTAGCCGATTATTCTAGTGTTAGGTTCCTAATTCTTTTGATGTTTTCAATCTTTTAATAGAATTCGTGGTCAGGCAGATACACGATTAATCGGGTGATCGATTCTATTAGTAGTCTAAGAAGGCTAGGGGCATCCGATCAAGCAAGGCTCGGGTTTGACATTCGAGGGTTTCTGCGCTATTCTGAAAAAATTTTGTAACTATACATCGAAATCCTGTACTTTTGAAGGGTCAGGAAGGTATGTATTCACACCCCTCTTTAACTGTGAATCGGCAAAAGCCGAAAAGCCGAAATGTCAGAACCTCAGTATTTGGGGTCTCACGAGCGTGCGAACGCACGTGGGGCGAACTTAGCCCTGAATCGTGGGTAGCAGACTGTAGAGGCCACCACGTGCGTTTTCTTGGACTAGGGCCGTTATGGGCTGAAATAGGCCGAAATGGGCCGTGTGGGCCCAATGGTCTTGTGGGCCCACACGGGTAAAATCCTCGATAAGTGATCATTGATAAGTTGGTTTATGAGGCTCGCGATACTATATGTGAATCTAGGCTAAGAGGGCCACACGAGCGTGTCATCCCACTTGGGCCTAATAGTGGGTTTTGGGCCCATATACACTATTCTGGCCATGTAGGTTATCTGAGTCACTCGAAGCAATGATATACCTTCTAGGATGTCGTAATAAGTATCGAAACCCCAATATTGGTAAAATGACCAAAAACCCTTAGGGGTAAAATCACCGTTTTACCCCTAACTGACGAGATGTCCATTACACCCCTAGTGGTAGGTTGACTGATGTATGTATGATAGTTATTTGATTAATACCGAGCCTGGCATCCTACATTCACATATGTTACTGTGACATGTCATCCTGCATGGGGTTGGGTTAATATTGACGGAGGAAGTGTACGGCTCGTAGCCATTTTGTACAAGGCTTTTGGTCTTTCTGCGATACTTATGGCTTATAGCCGTTCTGTTAACTGGCAACGTTGTTGCGATATTTATGGCCTTTAGTCGTTCTGTCTATGGCGTTGAGCCATTCTATTGACTTAGTGCCACAATCGGTGCTAAGCTTAGTGTGTTGGCTGGGTAGGTTGATTTTATCCACACATGGTGTGTTGGTTTGTACAGGTGGTGTATTGGCAGGACTGTGCTTATTCGATATCCTCTTACTGGAATGTGGAACCTTCTTATGAATTATACTTTAAGAGTTACATCTGATAGGCACTGCCTTGTGTAATAACTTAAAGTATCAATGCCAGGCATTAAGTAAACGTTTTTGACGACATGATTTGGTAACCCCGAGCAAAAGGTTTTAATCATAGAAATGAACTTTTAACGATAACTCAATTTTTGAACAACGTTTTGACGTGACACGCCAGATTTGGCCATAACGTCAGGGCCAGGTTTGGGGTGTTCCATTTAGTGGTATCAGATCCTGGGTTACAAAACTCGACTATGGAATGGGTTTTAAAAATTTTGTATTTCATGATGTTGTTTTCAAATATGTAAAGTGTTTTGAGGTACGGTTCTGGAAAGTGTGGCAGATCGAGTCTTCGACACCAAATCTGTAAGTTCTCTGACATTATCTACTGTTATAGATTAAAATGTGATACTGAGAAACTACTATAGATAGTAATGTTATAACAAAAACTCTATAGTTAGAGTAAACTGATACTTTAAGAAAAACCAAGAATATAGAAAACTGAAAATTGTAGTGAACTTGCGAAAACAAACTCTAAATCTCTGCTCGTCAATAAAACATTTTCTTAAATTACCGAAATTATAACTGATTTGCATAAAATTCTTAAACAGATAATACGCATAGTGAAAATGAGCACTAGAAAGGGTGCAAAATGTCGCAACAGAGGCCGTGGAGGTGCTAGAGCCGGATCATCGGCATCGAGGCACAGGCTGGACGTTGAGGTGAGGGAAGCACTGGCTTCACCGATGGATAAGACAAGGTCGTTCGATCGACTTGCTAGGTATGATGCACTGTCCCACGCGATGCTTCGTATTTTGGAAAGGGTTGTTGGTACTACTGGGTCTAGTACTGTTACTGGGGGCTGTAGGTCGGTTGTAGAACGACTCCAGTCAAATGGAAGAGAGATCTTTAGGGGAGTTTCTGGGGTGGACCCTAGTGTGACAGAATACTGGTTGGAGGCCACTGAAAGAATTTTGGAAAACCTCGACTACACACCAAAACAAAAGTTGAAGGGTGTTGTGTCCTCGCTGAAGGATAAAGCTTAAGAGTGGTGGCTTACAATAAAATAGGGTACCTCGTCTGATCGATTGACATGGCAGTTCTTCAAGTCCATGTTTCAGGGAAAGTATGTAGGCGCCAGCTATGTCGACGCTCGTAGGAAAGAATTTCTAAATTTGGTTCAAGGTGACAGATCCCTGACTGAGTACGAGGCAGAATTTTTTCGACTTAGCCAGTATGCTTGAGGAATAGTAGCAACGAAATATGAGTGCTATGTTTGGTTTGATGATGGCTTCAGGGATAGCCTCCGAGTGTTGATAGCTCCACAGAGGGAGCGGGACTTTTCCGCGTTGGTAGAGAAAGCTAAGATTGCTGAGGAGGTAAAGCGCATCGAGCGTCAGAATAGGGAAAAAGAAAGGAGCAGAGATAAGAGGATTTTAGAGACCTTCAATTTTGATCAGAGGCCTAAGATAAATGCCAGGATGGGAGGGCCAGTTCGGGTTAGTTCCCCTATTGCTGTTACTAGATTACAGCCTTGTGCGGGTTGCAGGAGTTATCATCGGGGTGAGTATTGGAAAAGAAATGGGACGTGCTTCAGGTGCAGATTAGTAGGGCACATTGTAAGAGATTGTACACAGAGGCCTGAACAGATGCAAGTTGCAGGGCAAGGTGTTGCTCAGCCAGCGAGCGGTGGTCAGCAGCCGCCAAGAGGCCATGGTCAAGCTAGGGGTAGAAACAGTTTGGGCTGTGAAGCACCAGGCTGAGGTGCTAGTCAAGCTACGGTGAGGCAACCAGCTTTGGTTTACGCAGCACATCGCCGAGAGGTCAGAGACGCTCCAGATGCGGATACTGGTACGTACTTAAACAATAGTGTACTATATTTAATTTGGAACTAAAGTGCGCAGTGAGAGCATAGAGGTGTAGATTGAGCTAAGGGTTTGTTCAGATTGTTGGATATTTCAAGGATGAAATTTCTTTAAGGGCGTAGAATTGTAACGCCCCGGAATTTGGGCCTAGAAGTATTGAGCCTTAAGCATGGGATCGTTAGGAAACTGTGCATAAACGTTTATGTGAGCAAGGAAATGACACAATTAAATGTCTGCTCAAGTGGTTAAGGGTCCTGGGAGGAGTTGGAAAAGTCCTGGGTTCAAACCTGGGCTTTAGCAAAAATTTTGGTTTTAAGTGAATAAAACCCTGGATGCTTAGATGAGGGCCTTTTAAATTATTGTGTTAAGTAAATGACATAAGGAAGCAATTGGTCTAGTGGTTGTGGCGTCATTAAGGTTGCAAGGGAGCTTGGGTCCAAGTCTTGGGCCTTGCAATTTATTTTGGTTTTTCTTTGAAGGGAACCTAGACTTTACTCAATTCAGTCCAAAAACACATAAACGGGCAAATTGTCATTTTACCCCGGACATTTTACACTTTTTACAATTTAGTCCAAATTGCACAAAACACCAAACATGCAAAATTTGCACATACCATACTTAGGGCGAATACTACCCATGTTCATACAAATCCATACATTTCATTTATTTCACATTTTAATCCCTCAATTTATTATTTTTGCAATTTAGCCATAATTACTCAATTTCATCAAAAATTCCAATACAAAACATATTAATCCAAAACATATCTTTCATAATTCATCAATTAACATCACAAAGCTCAATTATTCATTAATGCCATAACTCAAAATATTCATCAAAATCAGAAATTCAAGCATGGGCTTTGTACATTACACTGCAACGATCTCAAAAACGTAAAAATTATCAAAAACAGAGCTAGTTACATACCTTAATCAAGCTCAACAATGGCCGAAACGTTGAAAATCTTTTTATGAATAAGGAAAGACAAATGCATGATAACTTTATTATAAGTTTTATTATAATAACATTATTATTTTACTTATTTAACCTTTAAATTAAAATTCTTAAACCATTATAAGCAATGGTTATAACCGTCCATCACTTTAACAATGGTTATATTGCATAATAAATACCTTAAATTTAAAAGACAAGAACAATTCAGCCCTTTCACATTTAACCATCAAATTTTTATTTTACGCGATTAAGCCCTTTTTATTAAATCGACACTCAAACTACAAAATTAAAATACAAAAATTTCATAGATATAAATTCACACATAATAAACATAGAAAATAATTTTAAAATAGTTTTCTCTCTCAGATTCGTGGTCCTGAAACCACCATTTCGAATAGGGTCTAAATCGGGTTGTTACAACTCTCCCCGCTTAGGGATTTTTGTCCCCAAAAATCTTACCGGTGAATAAGTTTGAATAACATTCTTTCATTGCATCTTTTGGCTCCTATGTTGCCTCTTCGACTCTGTCTTTTCGCCACAGTATCTTCATTAACAGAATTTTCTTATTTCACAATTCTTTAACTTCGCGAGCCAGAATACAAACTGGTTCTACTTTAGATATCATATCAGATTTAATCTCAATCTTTGACAGATTAATCACATGTGAGGGATTAAATCGATATCTACGAAGCATCAAAACATGGAATACATTATGGATCTTTTCCAAATCAGGTATCATGATCGGTTGAAACAATCTGGAAGGTACCTGATGCTCGACTTTTACTTGTTGATAGACTAAACATTGGAAAACAAAGTCAAAAATGTCTCATTTCATGCTATGCCACCAGTAAAGCTGTTCCAGATCATTATACATTTTTGTACTACCTGAGTAAATAGATAACCAACTACTGTAAGCTTCGTTCAAAATCATCTAGATCAACTCTAAATTTCTCGGGACACATATTCGGTTTTTGAACCTCAAACAACCCTCACCATCAACTCGAAACTTTGAATCAATATTCAAATCACATTGGCCCCGCTTTGCTAACAATTCATTATCAGATTTTTTAGCATCGCGAACCTATTGAATATATAACAGTCTTGATTTTAACTCTGCTATAATCAAACCATCATCAGACATAACCATATGTGTATTCATTGCACGCAAAGAAAATAGTGATTTTTGGCTTAAAGCATCAGCAACAACATTAGCCTTTCTCGAATGATAATCAATCACAAGCTTGTAGTCCTTTAACAGCTCTAATCATTGACGTTGTCTCGGATTCAGATCTTTCTAAGTCATCAAATATTTCAGGCTCTTATGATTAGAATAAACATGACATTTCTCACCAAACAGATACTGACGCCATATCTTCAATGCAAACACAATAGCTGCCAATTCTAGGTCATGTGTCAGATAATTCTTTTCATGCGGCTTAACTATCTCGAGACATAAGCTATATCCCTTCTTGCATCAAAACACAGCCCAAACCATTTAAAGATACATCACTATAGATAAAAAAATTCTTTACTCGATTCTGGCTGAATTTACACTGGAGTTTCAGTCAAAAGGGCTTTCAACTGATAAAAACTTTTCTGACCACTCGAACTTAGCATCTTTCTGTAATAGCTTCATCATCGGGGTTGCAATCATAGAGAAAACTTTCACTAATCATCTATAGTAACCAGCAAATCCTAGAGAACTTCGAACTTTAAAAACATTTCTCAGAGGTTTCTAATCAAGTATAGGTGAAATTTACTGGGATCAACCCAAATACCCGATGCTGATACAACATGTCCCAGAAAACTGACTTCACGTAACCAGAACTTAGATTTGCTAAACTTTGCATACAACTGTTTATCTCGCAAAATCTATAACACAAGTCTCAAATGTGTTTTCTATAGAAATAGATCAAAATGTCATCAATGAACACAACCACAAATCGGTCCAGATGCTGTCTAAAAATTCCATTCATCAAATCCATGAATACAACAGGTGCGTTAGTAAGTTCGAAAGGCATAAACAGAGACACTTAATATCCGTACCTTCTTTGGAAAGCAGTCTTTGGCACATCAGTGTCTTTAACTCGCAATTGATAGTGACATGATCTCAAATCTATCTTTGAAAACACTTTATCCCCTTTTAGTTGATTGAACAAGATGTCAATCCATGGCAAAGGATATTTATTCTTTATAATCATCTTATTGAGCTGTCCATAATCGATACATATTCTCATAGTTCTGTCTTTCTTTTTCACAAATAAAACTAGTAGAAACTCAATCGCACGGAATCTCTATCTGTCAACTCCTGCAACTAAACTTTCAATTCTTTTAATTCAGTAGGTGTCATTCTGTACAGAGCTATCGATATCAGAGTCATTCTTGGCATTAACTCAATACCAATTTCTACTTCTCGTATAGGTGGAAAACCAGGTAATTCTTCAAGTGACACATTCGGATACTCACACACAACTGGTACTGATTCAATTTTATTTTTAGTTACTTTAGAATCAAGCACATAAATAAAGTAAGCTTCACAACTCTTTCTCACATATTTTTTAGCTAACATAGAAGATATCACTGCCAGTAAACCATTCAGATCATTAAACTCAATCCGATTAATCTTATCATTTAATAGTCTTTCATTTGCAGTTTACAATAGCATTGTGCAAAGTCAACCAATCCATACTCAAAATCATATCGAACTCATCGAATGGCAACAACATCAAATCAATTGGAAGACATGAATCTCGAACCATCAATAGACAATTCTTACACATTTTATCAACCAGAATATACCGGCCCAATGGGTTCGATATTCTAATCACAGACTCAACAGACTCTACAGAAAAAGTCTTACTGGATACTAAGGTCTCACATACATAAGAATGAATCAAACAGGAATCAATCAATGCAATTACACTAGTATCATAGAGAGTGAATATACCAGTAATAGCATCTGGGGTTGAAGCCTCCTCGCGAGCGTGAATAGCATAAGCTCTGATAGGTGCACGAGCCTCAAATTGAACTGTTGTGTCTTAAGTTCCTCTTTGAATGTTACTCACATTTACCTTATTTCTATGATAATCTCTTGCTCAACCGACTCAGGACAATCTCGAATAAAGTGATATAAGGATCCAGATTTGAAACAAGCTTGATTATTCAATCCACAAATACTCGATTGTCTTTTACCACAATGTTTGCACTCAGGTCGATCAGATCTGACATTTTTAACATTAACGACCGAAGTAATGAGAGCTCTAAAGCTCAAATGTGATCTAGCACAATCTCTACTCGAGTGTCCCACATTAGCCTTTGAACGGCTATAATCATCTCGAAATTTCTTTGATGTAGACTGAAATGATTTACCCGATGATCTCTCATAGAAATTTCTGGCTTCAAAATCAACTTTTCTTTTCTTTTCTTTTTGTATGTCTTGGGCAATTATAGGAACTTGAGGGGGTGGAGGTTGTCGAGCAGTCAGATTCGTTGGAACGAACTCCGTAAACCACTCATTCATTAACTGGAAAAAGGCTTGTTAGCCTCTACCTCTATACTATTCGAAAGCGGCCTAGAATCAGTCGACACTACCCCTTGAGCAGGAGCGGACGTATTATCTTCTACGTCATCCAGTACGGCTCGATCGGGATCCATTTCTATAAGAAAACACATTTTTAACTGTCAAGAATCATCACACTATCGCAGTTTATAAATATGGCATGTATAGTTAGACTTACACGTGATACGTTAGTCCTAAAACCGATTAAACCGTAGCTCTGATACCAATCAAATGTAACACCCCTAACTCGTATCCGTCGCCGGACTAAGGTTAAGTGGTATTACCAGACATAGATCATATTCTCATATATATATATTACTAATTAAATAACAAACATAAAGCATACTGCATAAATTATTCATATCTTAAAGTTCAGTCGATTTCATAACAAACATACATCATATTCTCAAGTCAATAAACATATCTCAATGTCTTATATTATACACTTTATAAATACATAGTTCAACCTATATATTTATCTCTTTAATGGTATTCGAATACCCACATAAAATAAATCAAACATTTTTCCATTTCATAGAAAGCAATTTCATAAATATATTTTTGAATGCAGATTAAGAGTTTAATCATCACTAAGTAATCCTTTATGCATTTGCTATAATATTAAATATTTCATTTTAATACCCTTACACATGTAATTATTGAAACTAATCAAATCAATGCATATATATATTCAGACTAATCATATATGCGACATTAACAATCTGATGATTAGTTCAAATGTACATTTGGTTCATTATACAATTTGCATTTTTTTCCAAAGTGCTATTCACCAACTTGAACATACTTGCTGAAATATATTCATACCCAAAACACCTATTTAACAAATACTAAGGTTATATAAATCTTAAAAATTATTTTCCAACATCACTGTACCTATATAGCCAATCAATTATTCCTAAAACATGCATCTACTTTGCTATTCATCACATCAACTAATTGGCCATTATATTAAACTATATTATACTATTCATATGGCATTTTAGACAGATATTTATATTTATAATACATAACAAGCACTATATTAAGATCAAATATTCTTTTTAAACTCATCACAAATCTATGCACATATGAACACATCAATTTGGGTCATACTCGAACAATCACACTAAATCATATCATGTCTTTTTCATATACTATGAAACATATCTAAACATCACTCGTACAACCTACAAAATCATTTATAATCAAAACGTAAATAATTAATTCAATTTCATATACATATAACATAAACTTTTCATATACTTAATCATGCCAACTCTCATGACTATATCATTATCCATATACCAATTATATCATATACTATATAATTATCCGTGTACCAAGTATATCATATACTTATAGTATACATGTTGTTTTCAAAATAGGCTTAAACCATAACCATAATTACACAACCATTAGAAAATATGCCAACCACCTCACACATATAAACCACAAATTACACCTCCAAAATGAGCTACTTCATGGCTGATTATGACTCATAACTAACATATTTCATTTTGAATCATATAATCAGCATCACAAACATATCACCAAAACACAAATCATACATATCATAAAATATGCATACCAAAATAAACTCCAACCATATCAAATATAACCAAATTTGATAAAACCTTAAAATCAAATCTAATAAAATAAACAAGCCATTTTTGCATGGCTTAATATATACACAACTTCAAACTTAGCTAAATATAATCTAGCCTATACATGCTATGGAATCAATTTCAAAACTTATAAAATACCAAAAACAGTCGATAGTGTGATGGACTTTGCTGATGATCCCCGAGCTCATAACTAATCTCCAAAATCTATGAAACAGGTTCAAATATGAACACATAGAGTAAGCTATCATAGCTTAGTAAGTCATAAGCAAATAAACAACTTAATGACATAATCAACTTATTTAAACCAAACCAAATTATACTATCATAGTCACATTTAATCTCAAGCTTACAATTCCATGTATAACATATACATTCACATAGAAACTTTATCATGAACGAATGTAGATATATATATTAACAAAGTATCATTCAATTTCAAAGCCAAAGTATCATTATATAACCAAGTACACTTACACTCATATACATATACTTATGAATCAAAATATAACATCACATTCATATTCATAGAATATGACCAAATATACTACACAAATGCACATTTGTTTACATTAGTAACTTGTATAGTTTGCATCACATATTAAATAGCCAACTTACCTTATTTTCAAATAGGCAATCAACTAATTCATACCTAATCGTTTTAGCTTGTTTTACACATTTGATCACAACTTATCATTTCCCGTTGAACCATTCAAAATTGAATAGGATACTCAGATAATCACACATATCGTACAATGCCAACGTCCCAGACATGGTCTTACATGTAATCACATATCGATGCCACTGTCCCAGACAGGGTCTTACTGCACACATAAATCGGAGTCACATATCGATGCCAACATAAAACGTGGTCTTACTCGCACACGTTTATCGGAGTCACATATCGATGCCATGGTCTTACTTGCACATCACATATCGAAATCCTATCTCATGAAACATGTATCCTAGTTATTCCTAAGGTTCACACGAGGCTTCCGGATGTCGTAACTCGGTTGAATCGAACTCGTACACATAGATTCCAAGCTTATACATATTCGGTTTCCACATATATATTATCACATTATACATTTAAGCTTATATAGTTCGTATCTAATCAAATAAATAATATCTATTAGCTTATAAACTTATCTCGGACAATAGTAATTAGAACGGGACGACTAATCGACAAATTTCGCTTTTCCCCGATCTAAATCCGATTTCTTTGGTTCTTGATCTAAACATATTCAAATTAAACTTATTCAAACATATTTTCACTCAATTCAGTCCAAAAACACATAAAGGGGCAAATTACCATTTTATCCTTGACATTTTACACTTTTTACAATTTAGTCCAAATTGCACAAAACACAAAACATGCAAAATTTGCGCATACCATACTTAGGTCGAATACTACCCATGTTCATACAAGTACATACATTTTATTTATTTCACATTTTAGTCCCAATTTATTATTTTTGCAATTTAGCCCTAATTACTCAATTTCATCAAAAATTCCAATACAAAACATAGTAATCCAAAACATATCTTTCATAATTCATCAACTAACATCACAAAGCTCAATTATTCATCAATGGCATAACTCAAAATATTCACCAAAATTAGAAATTCAAGGATGGGCTTTGTACATTACACTGCAACAATATCAAAAATGTAAAAATTATCAACTACTGAGCTAGTTACATACCTTAATCAAGCTCAACAATGGCTGAAACCTTGAAAACCTTTTTCTTTCTCTTTTATTTTCATATTCGGTCATGAATAAGGAAAGACAAATGCATGATAACTTTATTATATGTTTTATTATAATAACATGTTTATTATTTTACATATTTAACCTTTAAATTAAAATTCCTAAACCATTATAAGCCATGGTTATAACCGTCCATCACTTTAACAATGGTTATATTGCATAATAAATACCTTAAATTAAAAAGACAACAACAATTCAACCCTTTCACATTTAACCATCAAATTTTCATTTTATACAATTAAGCCCTTTTTATTGAATCGACACTCAAACTACAAAATTAAACACGAAAATTTCACACATATAAATTCACACATAATAAACACAAAAAAATAATTTTAAAATATTTTTCTGTCTCAAATTCGTGTTCCCAAAACCATCGTTCCGAATAAGGTCTAAATCGAGTTGTTACAATTATCAATATGTAAAACACATATAAACTTGACTAAAGTTTCTTATACTCTCATAGCATATTAGCCATTTTCGCATGGCTTAATATATACATAACTCCGATCTTAACAAAATATAACCTAGCTTATACATGCCATAGGTTCGAGTTTAACTTATCAAATACCAAAAACAGTAGATAGTGTGATGAACTTTGCTGACGATCCTTGAGCTCGTAACTAATCTCCAAGATCTATAAAACAAAAGCAAACATACACACAGAGAGTAAGCTATCATAGCTTATTAAGTCATAAGATAATAAACAGCTCAATAACAAAATCAACTCATTTAAACCAAACCAAACTATACTATCATAATCATATTAAATCTCAATCTTAAGATTTCATGTATATCATATACTTTCAGATATAAACTTATTCATAGCCAAATGTACATATATATAACAAAGTATCTTTCAATTTCAAAGCCAATATATTATTATAACCAAGTACACTTATACACATACTCATGAATCAGATATAACATTACATGCATAAACATAGCATATGGCCGAATATACCTCACAAATGCACATATGTTCACATTAGTAACTTATAAAATTTGTGTCACATATCTAATGGTCAACTTGTCTTATTTTCAAATAGGTAATCAACTAACTCATACCTGATCGTTTTAGCTCATTTTACACCTTCGATCACAACTTATCATTGCCCGTTGAACTATTCAAAATGGAATAGGATACTCGGATAGTCACATATGTCGTACAATGCCAACATCTCAGATGTGGTTTGATACGTGATATTCGTGATAGGTTTTAAATATTTATAATGAATCGTTCTTGAAACTAACTATTATCACGATGAAGGCAAGTGTACCTATCGTACAGTAGTATAGCTTTAGCAAGACTGGATTGTCAAACCCAAAGGAACTAAAAGTACTAGTAATGACTGCCTTTTTATTATCTAGCTTAAGAATAATGGGGTTTGTTTTAACTAACTAATTAACTAAACTAAGAACTCACAGAAAATAGAATTGGGGAATTACTTTTGGAAAACTCGATTGATTGAGACAATACCTAAGGAAAAATCCACCTAGACTTCACTTGCTATTTGACTCTGAATCGGACGATTTATTCATTTGACTTGATCCATAGATATCCTAAGTTATATTATTATCTCTCTCGAGACTAACAACATCTAACCCTAGGTTGAATAATTGAAATCTCTTTCTTATTAACTCCCTAGGGTTGCATTAACTCGATCTATGGATCTCTTTATTAGGTTTCACCCTAATCCGGTAAAATCTTGTCACCCTATCTCTAGGCGTGCAACCAACTCCGCTTAATTATGACAAATTTACTCTTAGACATGGTTTATTCCTCCTCTGAATAAGAGCTTAACTTGAATCAATATCCTAGAATATCAAAACAAGAATTAAGAGCACATAATTAAGAATAAGTTAAATATTTATCATACAATTCAGGTAATAATAACAAGATATATCTTAGGTTTCATTCCTCTTAGGTATTTAGGGGTTTTAGTTCATAACTAAAAAGGTAAACATCTCAGAAGAATAATGAATACAAAACATAAAGAAAAACCCAAAACTCCTGAAGGGAAATTGAGGGGAGATCTTCAGTCTTGATGATGAATCTGACTTCTAAGATGGATCAATCAGCTTTCCTTGAGCAATTCCCTGCTTCCCTCTCTATGTGTGTTTATCCTCCTCCTCTAGGGTGTATTTATAGGCTTTAGAATGCCTAAGAACCCTAAAAATTGGCCTTTTCTCAATTGGACTAAACTTAGGCTTGGTAGGAACACGCCCGTGTGCGATTACTTAAGGCCGTGGTCAAGCCTGTTAAATAGGCATGGGCGTGTGGTCCACCCGTGTGACTCGTGCTTCGATTCTGCCAAATTGACATAGCTGTATGGTCTGTCTGTGTGAGGAGGTCTAGGCCGTGTTGATTTCGTACATTAGCCCATTTTCTCCTTTTTTGGCCCATTTCTCGGTCCTTTCACTCTTCTATGCTCACCTAAGTATAAAACATGAAATTAAGGCATTAGGAGCATCGAATTCACCAATTTTAAGGAAAAATCATCCATAAAATGTGCTAAGCATGGGATAGAAATATGTATAAATTACAGTTTGTCAAATACCCCCACACTTAAGCATTTGCTTGTCCTCAAGCAAAATCTTCAACTCATAATTAAAATAAATTCTTCTCAACTTATAATTCCTATCGATAATATCTCAAAATAATCCATAGGTAATCATATATTAAAAATTCAACTGAAAGAACATCAAAGTTTCAAACATTCCAAGTTGAACATTTTATCATGAAAACATAGGTGTCTTCCCTCATTTAAGTAACTACCTTTGATTCAAAATATCACAGAGTTTCACATCCTCACTAAAGATTCACCCAAATCACTTAAGGTGTTTAAGGATAATAAATGAAGCACTTAACAGTCAATAGTGAAGAGTCATTACCATAGGCTTGCATGAAAATCAAATCTCCACCACTATAAATTGAGATGAAACATCAATCAAAAGGTCTTTAGAGGGTTGTAACGTGGCTTTGGTTAGAGGGTGTGGTCACAAACGGTAAGAAAGGGTTAGAATCGAGATTGAATTGAAAAATTGCCTAACTAGAAAAATGACTAGTCATCAATTGTGTACAACAAAGCTTTTTCTTAGAATATGGAATTTAACTTCTTTAGCTCAGAAGATCACCACTACTAATATGTATACATGTATTTCTTTTTGTCTTAAAACAAGTCAAATTACAAAATAGAATAAAACATAGCTAAGCAATTATTCCAACTCAAATCTCGACAAAAATAGGGATCAAATTAATTTATGGGATTTCAACAATAATGAGTTATGGGTTAATATTGAGGGTAAATCAATGAATGGGTTGCTAGGCTCAAGGGGGTTCACTAAGGGTTAATTGTGAAGGTAGGCTTTTATGGAGTGAGTGGGTTAAACCTAAGTGCCTTTATCATTTTGACATATCAAATCAAATGGTGTGGTCTTGACATGCATAATCAAGCAAGTTCTAGAATAATAATTCAATACTGACGCACTCATAATGAAAGTGAATATGAAAGGCATAATAGATGCTCTAAAGGCTCAAGATCTCACAAAAATTATGGCTTTTTTATGTTTAAACTTGTGAATTCCAACTCAAGATAATACCTAAACTTAGGGAAACAACCTAAAAGTTTTTAATAATTCAAAAATCAACTTATCATGCTTGATTCCCTAATGTCTTAAAGTTTAAATAATCAATGCATAAATGCCTATGTTTTAATTCAAGATATATCAATAAAAGTCATAAATCAATCAAAATTTATCCTAAACATGATATGAGAGCTTTTCAAAAGAATAAGGCAATCATTCAGGGATTTTTCTAATAGTGAAATGAATAACACCCCATACTTAAGATGTACATTGCCTTCAATGTACAAAGATAGATATATAGAAAAGAATATAAATATAAGATAGGGAGAGAAGTGAAACTTCCTGAGTGATGAATGAATTTCCTTGAACTGGAGTTTTAGAGAATAATCAGCGTGAGGGTGGAGGAGGATACTCCGGCGGTGGTAGAGGTTCATTAGTCTATAAGTCATGGACCAAAAGAATATTATATCTGGTGGTAGCTATGGTCGTGGTTGAGTAGGACATGGTAGTCGTGGAGAACCTTTCCCAGTAGAATTTCAAGTTCCTGAGTAATAGTGAGCTTTGGAGCTCTTTATAACTGTGATAGAATCAAGATTTCTTTTAGGAAATATATAAGGAAGAGTAAGTATATGAAGTAGGTAAAATTGAAAATTGTAAAATAATAATTATAAGTACTAATAAAAATAAGGTGAAAGAAAAATAAAAAGTAGTCTTAAAATAAAATAAAAGTAAAAACATAAAACATTGAGGTGTTGACAAATCTGCTGTAGAGTAGCATCAATGTTATCGAAGCACTGAAAACACTGTTGCTCGAACCGAGTAAGGCGTTCAGAGATATCAGCGTATGAAGCTGCCTCATGAACTGGGCAAGAAGAAGGTGGTGGCTAAGACGGTGGGTCCTCGTGATGTGGAGGGACATCATCAGTAATGTCCTCGGGGGCCTCTTCCTCGGTGGATTGGGAGAGATGGTACTGAGGAGGGTAGGTGCCACGTCGTTTCTTGATCATCCTCATACTTAGCATGCTCGAGATGCCCTATAGGGACATCTAGACCATGAGAGTGAGGGATGATAATTGGGCTGCTGTGTTGATGAGCCCGAAGTGCCAACCCAACCGCATCACATAGGGCCCAATGGAGATGACCAACTTCCTATGCCACTCCGTCTGATGTTGAATGGCGAGGGCAATGAAATAAGTAAGGTCTATGACGTACCTGTGTGACATACACCATATAAAGTAGGTGTCGTGAGTGTTGACGACGCTAGGGCTCTCTCCTATTCTTGTTAACGTGTGAGCCAAAATGGTGTGTAAGTACCTCAGAGATGGAGGGAGAGCCGATGCCTTGGAGTGGCTAGGATTGTAGGAGGCAGCGCTTGGGGCGAGGGCATTCCAACTCCATGAACTCCTCAATGTAAAGGCCAGTGTAGCTTCAACTGGTAGACTACCCTGAGGTGAAATTGTATTGTCCCTAGGTCATCAAAGCGGACCATCACGGTCTGAAGATGGAACGTTGAGCAAAGTTCCATCGTGAGTTCAAGATATATCGGCTCGACAATCTCAAAAAAAAGCCCCTAAGGATCGATGGTGAGGAGGGCCCGAATTGCATCCGCGAGTTGGACTTATTCTAGCATGGCCTAATCTATACAGCAACCCACTTCCAAGGGTCGGGCCTGTAGAATCTGGAAAAGTTCTTCTTGGGGCCCAATCGGGAACTGCAGGAAAGGGTGACGAATTTCCGCGGTAGGACCCGAGGAAGATGACGCACCCTTCCTTTTCTTCGAAGTAGGGACGGCGACTTTCTTTCCTCGTGAAGATAACATGGTGTACCTGTAATGGAAATTGAAGTGGAATGTGAATACTTTCCATGGGGCTTACATATTAACCTCTGCTATAACAGCCAAAGTAAATGTTCTAAATAACCCTATAAGAATAAGTAATGGAGATATCTAAAGAATGAATTTGTGTGAGGTTAATAGCATGAAACCCACAGAAACAATAACCATGAATGAATGTAGCTTAATATACTGACCAAAACAAAACAAAACTTAAAATATATATACACATTTATCTACTATTCTAACTATGAATGTATACGTAAAATAGTCAGATGGAGCATGGAAATCATGAAAGAAGCAAAATAATTGTAGAAGATTGTGATAAATGAGTAAACAAATGCAAGAGGGAGGAGCTTAGGCATAAAAAATATGGTTGAAGGAGGCGCATGGGCGTGGCAGGAGGCCGTGTGAATCTGCAGCGACTAAGGTTAGGGATTTTGGGTGAGGGAGATGATGAATAGTGAAGGGTATTTATAGATTTTGGGACACACGGCGTGATTCGTGAATTTTGAAATTGGGTGCGTCTAACAATTTCCCCACGCCCGTGTACCTTGGGCGTGTTGGTGCACACGGCCGTGTCACACGGTTGTGTCTATCTTTGTTCGCTTCTCTTGTTTTGGTAGGTTTGCCTACAATTGCTTGGCATGGGTGTGTCACACGCTCGTGTTAATTTGACAGGTTCGGCCACGATTTTTAGGCACGGGTGTGTCGGACGCTCGTGTTGTTTTGGCAGGTTCACCCACGGCCATGCCACACGGTCGTGGTGATTTATCGTAGCCCGTGTTGGGGAAATCTTTTCCCTGTTTTCAAACAGCCTAAGGCACGCCCGTGTGCTTGGCCATGTCTGTGTGGTAAACTTGTATTCAAGAGCTTCGTTAGTAAGTTAGGTGTTAAACACTAAATTTTAAAGAAGTTAATACAGTTAGTGCTCAGGTTGGCTCTCGAAAAGCGCTTATTTATAGTCTAAGCTCGAGTTACCTCTCCATTGAATGGTCATGGTGGTTCGAGGAGTTTATACTCCTCATTCCTGCTATGAATCTCATCAAAATAAGGTTTTAAACGGGGATGACTTACCTCGACTGTACTGAATGGGAAAATGCTAACTACCGTAAGAGGAATATCTTTATTCAGTTTGGTAGTGACAATGTGATGATCTGCGGCATCTAATAAAACTTTATCTCCAACCTTAAGTTGATTTGGAAAGGTATTGAGCTTGTTCTGGCATAGTTTTGATTTATCGTGTGTTCTCGATTTATGTGTCCACCATTCATCTAGCTCCTTGATTTGTAGCTTTCGTTCTTAATGAATAGGTCCTCTACTATTTCTTGAAAACAGCTCATGTACTTCCTTCAAACTCATTTCCTGCAAAGTAGGTTGCACCATATTGTCAGTTTTAGTAGAACGGCTTAGACAATCACCTTTAATTTTCGATGTGTTGTCAGAATTGTAAGCTTGAAGGGTGATTGTTTCGTCTCCCACACGAAGTGTGAGCTCACCTATGCCAACATCAATAATCGTTCTAGCTGTTTCTAAAAAGGGCTTTCCTAAAACCAAAAGAGTGTTGCTGTCCTCCTCTATGTCTAGAACAACGAAGTCAATGGGAAATATAAATTTATCAATTTTAACTAGCACATCTTCAATAATAGTGCTAGGAAATCTTATAGTTTTATCTACTAATTGAATGCTCACCCTAGCCCGTTTGGGTTTCCCAAGACCTAGTTATTTAAACATTTTGTAAGGCATGACGTTAATACTAGCCCCTAAATCAGCTAATGCATTTTTAACATCTAAATTGTCAATTAAGCAAGGAATCGTAAAACTCCCTAGACCTGTTAGTTTGTTGGGTAGTTTATTCTATAGAATAGCTGAGAAAAATACGTTTAGCTTCACATGTGAAGCCTCGTACAACTTCCGATTTGCTAAAAGCTCTTTTAAAAATTTTATTGCGTTTGGCATCTGCGATAGAGCTTCAATAAACGGTAAGTTAATATGTAATTTTTTTAAGAGTTTAAGGAATTTACCAAATTGTTCATCTGAGCGGTCTTTCCTTGTCGCATTAGGGTATGGCACACGAGGTTTGTATTCTGTACTTATCGGTTTCTGCTTATTATGGTCTACCTCACCTTTACCTTTGCTTATCTCAGTTTCTTACCTTGGTCCTGGTTCAGGTGTGACTAACCCTTCCTCATCTTGACTAGTAATCGCATTGAGTTGCTCCCATGGGTTAGATTCTGTGTTGCTTGGCAAGCTACCTTGTGGTCGTTCAGAAATCAACTTGGCAAGCTGTCCAATTTGAGTTTCGAGCCCTTGGATCGATACTTGTTGATTCTGAAGTGTTGTCTTAGTATTCTAAAAACGAGTTTCTGACACCAATATAAACTTTGGGACCATCTCTTCAAGGTTCGGCTTCTTTTCCTATTTGTAGGGTGGTTGTTGAAAACCCAGAAGATGCTGTGGCCTTTGATTTCCTTGATCGCCCCATGAGAAATTGGGATGGTTCCTCCAACCTGCATTATAGGTGTTACTATATGGGTTATTTTGGTATCTAGAGGTATTGTTACCCATATATTGGACTTGTTCCTTCTCAATGCTAGGGTTGAAGGGTTGATATTCTGTGCATGCTCCTCCTCCATTTAAATCGCACCTCATCACTGGGTGTACCTCAGTAGAACCACACAAACCATCAATCTTTTTATTTAAGAGTTCTACTTGGTTAGATAGCATAGTAACTGCGTCGAGGTTGAAAACACAGCCGATAGCATAGTAACTGCGTCGAGGTTGAAAACACAGCCTGCTTTCATCGGCTTTGTTCTCATAACTTGCCATTGATAGTTATTCAATGACATCTCCTCAATAAATTCGTAAGCCATGTCAGGTGTCTTATTATTGATAATTCCTCTAGCGACTGCATCAATCATCTACCGAGTCAAAGGATTCAGGCCATTATGGAACGTTTGAACCTGTAGCCAAAGCGGTAACCCATGCTAAGGGCATCTTCTTAAAAGGTCCTTGTATCTCTCCCATGCATCGTAGAGTGTTTCTAAACCCATCTGCACAAAAGAAGAGATATAATTATGTAATTTGGCTGGTTTAGCCGGTGGAAAATATTTTAATAAAAATTTTTCGATCATTTGTTCGCAAGTAGTGATTGACCCTCGTGGTAACAAGTTCAACCATTGTTTAGCCTTATTTCTTAACGAAAAGGGAAACAACTGAAGGCGAATGACGTCATCAGAAATGCCATTAATTTTGAAGGTATCACAAAATTCTAGGAAATTTGCCAAGTGAGCGTTGGGATCCTCGTCCTGCAAACCATCAAACTGAACAAACTATTGTATCATTTGAATTGGGTTAGGTTTCAATTCAAAATTATTTGCAGCAATAGCAAGTCTAACTATACTTGACTCAGTTCTTGTTAAATTAGGTTTAGCATAATCATACATAGTGCGCGAAGCAAGATTTTGATTAACAGCAATTGCAGGAGGTAGCAAATTTTCTTATTTTCAGCCATCTCCTCGGTTGTGGTTTGAATATCGTCCTCTTGCTCATTCTCTGTGTATCTTAAGCTTCGCCTTATTTCTCTTTCGTTTCCATGAACTGTGCGATCGATCTCACTATCAAAAAGTAATGGTCCTGTCAGGTTTCTTCTAGTCATAAACTATAAGAACCTGCCATAAAAAGGGAAAAGAAAGAATTAGTAATAAAAATTAGAATAAAATTTAAATTGCAGTAAAAGTAAATGGCTAAAGTAATAAAAATTGAGTGTTCCTAATATCTTCGTTCCCTGGCAACGGCGCCAAAACTTGATACGTAATATTCGTGATAGGGTTTAAATATTTATAATGAATCGTTCTTAAAACTAACTATTATGACGATGAAGGCAAGTGTACCTATCGTACAGTAGTATAGCTTTAGCAAGACCAGATTGTTGAACCCAAAGGAACTAAAAGTACTAGTAATGACTGTCTTTTAATTATCTAGCCTAAGAATAATGGGGTTTGTTTTGACTAGCTAATTAACTAAACTAAGAATTCACAGAAAATAGAATTAGGGAATTACTTTTGGAAAACTCGATGGATTGAGACAATACCTAAGGAAAAATCCACATAGACTTCAGTTGCTATTTGACTCTGAATCGGACGATTTATTCATTTGACTTGATCCGTAAAAATCCCTAAGTTATATTATTATCTCTCTCGACACTAACAACGTCTAACCCGAGGTTGAATAATTGAAATCTCTTTCTAATTAACTCTCTAGGGTTGCATTAACTCAATCTATGGATCCCCTTATTAGGTTTCACCCTAATCTGGCAAAATCTTGTCACCCTATCTCTAGGCGCACAACCAACTCCACTTAATTATGACAAATGTACTCTTTGACAGGGTCTATTCCTCCTCTGAATAAGAGCTTAACTTGAATCAATATCCTAGAATATCAAAACAAGAATTGAGAACACATAATTAAGAGCAAGTCAAATATTTATCATACAATTCAGATAATAAGAACAAGATCTGTCTTAGATTTCATTCCCCTTAGGTATTTAGGGGTTTTAGTTCATAACTAAAAGGTAAACATCTCAGAAGAATAATGAATACAAAACATAAAGAAAATCCCAAAACTCTTGAAGAGAAATTTTGGGGAGATCTTCGGTATTGATGATGGATCCGGCTTTTGAGATGGATTAATTAGCTTTCCTTGAGCAGTTCCCTACTTCCCTCTCTGTGTGTGTTTTTGCTCCTCATTTAGGGTGTATTTATAGGCTTTAGAATGCCTAAGAACCCTCAGAAATGGCCTTTTTCGAATTGGACTAAACTTGGGCTCGGCAGGAATAGGCTCGTGTGACACGCCCATGTGCAATTGCTTAAAGCCGTGGTCAAGCCTATTAAATAGGCATGGGCATGTGGTCCACCTGTGTGAGTCGTGCTTCGATTCTACCAAATTGACACGGCCGTGTGGTCTGCCCGTGTGAGGAGGTCCAAGCTGTGTTGATTTCGTATGTTGGCCCATTTTGTCCTTTTTGGCCCATTTCTCGTTCCTTTCACTCTCCTATGCTCACCTAAGTATAAAACATGAAATTAAGGCATTAGGAGCATCAAATTCACCAATTTTAAGGAAAAAATCATCCATAAAATGTGCTAAGCATGGGATCAAAATATGTATAAATTACGGTTTATCATGGTCTAACATGCTATCTCATATTGATGCCACTATCCCAAACAGGTTCTTACACGAATCCAATGCGATGCCAATGTCCCAGACATGGTCTTACACGTAACCACATATATCGATGCCAACGTCCCAGATGTGGTCTTACACGACAACACAACGAAAATCCTATGTCATGACATATGTATCCTAGCTATTCCTAAGATTCGTATGGGGCTTTCAGACGTCTTAACTCGGTCGAAACGAATTCGTAAACATAGCTCCCAAGCTTGTTTACATTCCGCTAACACATATATATTTCCACATAGTCTATTTCAGCATATAACTCGTATTTAATCAAATAAATAACATTTATTTGCTTCTTAACTTACCTCGGATGATGAAAATCAGAATGGGACGGCTAATCGACAACTTTAGTTTTCCCCCAAACCAGATCCGATTTATCTGGTTCTTGATCTAAACATATTCAAATTAAACTCATTCAAACATATTTTCACTCATTTTAGTCTAAAAACACAAATGGACAAATTACAATTTTACCCCTGACATTTTACACTTTTTACAATTTAGTCCAAATTGCACAAAACACAAAACATGCAAAATTTTCACATACCATGCGTAGGCCGAATGTTCCATGCATTCATACGAGTCCATACATTTCATTTATTTCACATTTTAGTCCCTCAATTTAATATTTTTTCAGTTTAGTCCTAATTACTCAAAATCATCAAAAATTCCAATACAAAACTTGTTAATCTAAAACATATCTTTCATATTTCATCAACTATTATAACAAAGCTCAAACATTCATCAATGGCATAACAAAAAATATTCATCAAAATAAAAAAATTCAAGCATGGGCTTTGTACATGACACTGCAACGATGTCAAAAACATAAAAATTATCAAAAACTAAGCTAGTAACATACCTTGATTGAGCTTAACAAATAGCTGAACCCTAAGGTTTTTGAAACACCCCAAACTCGGCCTAGATGTTATGGCCAAATCTGGGATGTCACACTGAAGTGAATTTCGAAAAAAAACATAGTTGAAAAATCTGAGCTTTAAAAAATAACCTCGTTGTGGTGAAAATATATAATTTCTTGGTTGTTGTTAAAGGCCTAAGTTGATATAGCAAACAGATACTCATTTTAGGTTGTTGTTGAACTTTTAAAACCATAACTGTTTCCGAAAGCTTGTGGAAAATATCGCAATAGTGTGGTGATTTGAAAACATAAATATATTTTAGAAAAATCGTGGCCTACTTCTAACAGATATGATTTAAAGTAAATAAAATCCCAAACCAAAGAAAAACTTTAAGAGGCCTTATTACATAACTGAAACCCAATTTTAAAAGCTTAAGGAATGAAAATTTAAAACAGTAGGAAAAGCCGTTGTGCGGCCCCCGTCGAGTCCTTCATAGCACCGGCCCGCCTATGGATTACCTGCACAGGAAAGAAGAAGGGTGAGTTTTTGAAAACTTAGTGTGAAATCCTTTATCAACAAACAATCGTTCAGTAAGCAAATACAATCTGGACCTAAGCCTGTTTCAGTAGTGTTCAATCTTAGTTAGGTCCTTATCCCTATTCAATAACAGTATTAGTGTGGGCCTTAGCCCATCTCAGTAACCGTAATAGAAATGCAGACAGATAATCCACTCCGTCCTCTACAGTCCACTCCGTCCAGCCCTACACTCCATGTGGGGATAAAATCGATCCACCCATCCCTACAATCCAAAATATAGCACCGGTACTGGCACTGAAACAGTATTTACAGTAGAGCTACTAGTACTAGGGTTATAGCCATTCAGTACACTTCCTCCAATATCATATATCCCACCCCATGCAATGCGACATAATATAAATGTATATACAGTAAAAATGACATGCTCAAATAGTCAAATATCACATAGGGGTATATCGATCATTTTTTAGTAATGGTTCTAACTGTACTTACCGACCCAACAGTAGTTCCACAGTCATCTCGGGTGAGTTGTGTAACCTTAATGATCAAACAATGAAAATGGGCCCAAGCCCATAATTCGGCTCATGTGGGCCCACATGCTCGTGCGGCCCATAAAGCTCAAAAATAACCCTAGCCGTGTGAGCTACACAGCCTGGCCTAATAATCTCCACACGTTCATGTAGTTCACCCGTGTGAGGCCCACGAGCTCGTGGGGTCCACATGGCCCATTTCTGCCTAACGTAGCCCAAAACGACCTAAGCCCATGAAAACGCTCATGGTGGTCTCTATGATCAAATGCCCATATTTTGTGCATTCTGTTCACCACACGAGCAAGCGCACGCTCATGTAGCGTCACTAGCCTTATTTTTTGGCTTTTACCGAATTACGATTAAAGTAGTGTGATTACACACATGTTTACGAAAACGTGCCAATAGCCCACGAGCATCAAACCTACATTCAATCAAGGTATTTTGTTAGTCGATTGACAGTAGGGTTAACCACTCCCCCTTATACGGTCCCAACTTATCAAAATACCTACCTTTGTTTGAACAAGAGGGTCTAGTCCTCTTAGACCGCTGACTAAGATTGACCACACACTCATCGTCGGAAATCTATGTAACCAGCGAAGTCTATTAGTTACAATTGCCAAAACTCGTGAGTCAGATCAACAATCATAAAACCCCAACATACGAAAAGCGACATTCAGCCAACACCAAAAGATGCAAGCCAACCAGTCCTAGTTGAACACAATAACTACAAACAGGGTTACATTTGATCGAGTGATGAAAGGAAGGTCCAACTGCTTCAATATCACTTACAACTCCTACACTCCTCGAGAAACTAGGAATCTACGAATGCCACACCAGAAAAGGGAGATGAGATTCGGCAATAACCATAGAAGAGTATTAAGCTAAAACAGAGCAAGAGAGAGGAGACTTGATATGAGTTGAGAGAAACAATAAGAAGTCGAGTGCTTACCGATTTACCAGAGAGTACTTGCAACCACGAAACTAGAATAGAGGAATATAGAATTCGACCAATGTATCTAGATGAGAAGAGAGGGAAGAAAAGATGTAATCGATTTAGGGAAGTCAACTAAGAAAGGGAGAAAATAACAAGAACCAAACAAAACCAAGACTGAAAACCTGAATAAGTTAGAGAAGGGTGTTCGGCCAAAGGGAAAACAAGGGGAAAAAGACTACGAAATTGTAGGGAGAACAGAAGAGGTCGGCTACAAAACACTGTTTAAGAACAAGCCCAAATGACTAATTCCCCGAATGGACACACTCAGTATTCAGCTACAAACAATACCCCAAAACCAAAAAGATGAAAGAAGCCAAAAGAAACGACAGTTATCAAAAATGGGAGCAAAAACCACATAATTTCGGCACCCAAAGGATTCTGACCGAATTTACATAATGGGGAATCCTACTTTTAGCTAACTACTACCTCTCCCCCCACTCCATGATCCCCTCCTCAACTTTCTCCCCAAATCTCTCCTCACAAACCTCAACTGACCAATTCAAACCCCTTTCAAACTCCTCTTAAATTCTAGCCACACCCCCACTCCCCTTCAAAAACTCCAACCCTCCACTGGCTTCAGAGTTCCACTGCTTCTCAACTTTCTACACGACACGACAACAAAAATAAACACCCTTGCGTATAATAGGGCTTGAACCCAAGACCTACTAGCAGCAGTAACATGCCACTACCCCTTGGACCAACAGGCTTTTTATGTCATATTTTACCCAATTTTATTTAAGAGACCTACTGATCAGAGATAGGTTTAATTCTAGCCAAAAAAAAATTTTGTACAAGCCAAGACTTGAACTCAGGACTTCTCTAATACTTCTCAAGACACTTAACCACTGAAGCAAGCATGCATTTATGCATCACAACACAAAAAAATAAATACTTAGACTTTTTGGGGAGTTACAACTCTACCCCCTCAAAGAAATTTCAGCCTCGAAATTTACCTGATCAGAACAGATGTGGGTATTGTTGTCGCATCGTTTCCTCGGGTTCCCACGTGGCTTCCTCAGAACTGTGATTATGCCATAGCACCTTAACCAGTGGAATAGACTTCCTTCTCAGAATCTTTACATCACGGTCTAAAATCTGAACTGGCTCCTCTTCAAAGGTCAGATCTGGCCTAACCTCAATCTCTTCAGTCGAAATGATGTTCACAGGATCAGAATGATATCGCCTCAATATAGAGAAGGGGAACACATCATGAATCTAGTCCAACTCTGGAGGTAACTCAAGTTGGTAGGCAATCGATCCCACACGCTTCAATATACGGTAAGGCCTAATGAAACTAGGGCTTAACTTGCCCTTCCGACCAAACCTCAGTACCTTCTTCCATGGTGAGACCTTGAGAAACACCCAGTCCCCCTAAGGATACTTAATCTCCTCAGCCTTCAGATCCGTATATGACTTCTACCTATCGGATACCGCCTTCAGTCGATCCCGAATCAATCTAACTATTACGTCAGTGTCAGAAATCAATCAGGACCCAAGAGACGCCACTCGCCCAACTCAGTCCAACAGGTAGGAGTACGACACTTACAACCATATAATGCCTCGTAAGGTGCCATCTGCATGCTGGATTGGTAGATATTATTGTACGTAAACTCTGCCAATGACAAGTAATTCTCCCAACTACCCCGAAAGTCAATCACACAACTCCTTAACATGTCCTCCAGTATCTAAATCACCCTCCCTGACTGACCGTCTGTCTAAGGATGAAACACAATACTGAATTCCAACCTTGTACCCAATGCTTCATGAAACTTCTTCCAGAACTGAGACGTGAAGCGAGGATCTCTATCAGATATTATAAAAATCGGTATCCCATGCAGTCGCACTATCTCAGGTACATACAACTCAGCCAGTTTTTGCAACGAGTAATCGGTACGAACAGGTATTAAAAGGGAAGATTTAGTCAATCGATCAACAATGACCCATACTGAATCTTTCTTAGTAGGCATTGCAAGAGTATGCCCAAAGATCAATCATGAGATGGTTGTAATAACATACTTGATTTACCATGTTTATTAATATAAGGCGTTGCCATTATTATTTTAGTTTCTTTTCTGTGTGTATAAATAAACTGTTTTATAATAATGTCCTGAGAATAATATGATTATTCTTAAAAGGTCCTTAGTCAAGTATTATTGTTGACTAGGACAACAATAATGCATTAAGACTAACATGTTGTTGATTGATGATAAAGAGTTGTCATTGATATGGAGTGTCAGAATCAATGCATGAATATGTGTGTTAGAGAACAACATATTGGACTGACCCGCTATGAGTATGTTTCTTGGATTATTATGTAATTGTCACAACATTACTCATAGTGATTAATATGTATATGATCCTCAGACTTGAGATCATCATTATCCCAACATCGTGAGTTGTATATTTTGATACAGTCAAACGTACACCATAACTAGTTGATTTATAAAGGCTGATGTTGGATATACCACAATCTATGTAGGGGGATATGGTTGATCAATATAGGATAAGTCCCTCCTACATAATAGGAGTAATATCTTAGGCCACTTAATTGAGTGAGACTAGAAATGCATGGCCATGCTCAAATAAGTTGATATGAGATGTCATACTTATTTGTGTATCATAGTCTACTCAAGGTATCAAGAAAAATGGGATGGACATGCAAGTATGACTATTCCATGACTTGTGTCCATTACAGAGATAAAGGACTTAAGGATTAATCCATAAAAGATTAATCACAAAAGGTTATGTCGAATCATGACTTCTTGTAACTTAGGTAGCATTGATGCATTGCTAGATGCCACTAATTGTTTGTAACATTACAATCGTTCTAGTATTACTGCTAACGTTATAAGAACCTACAGGGTCACACCCTATGGTTGAAATGAATGGAATAAAACATAGTTGGTATTGTGTTTGGTTGTCACATGAATTAAATTAATTATAGAATTAATTTAATTGGGCAATCAAATATTGAACATATTATATGTACAAGGATGTTGTACACATATGGAGAACATAATTCTATTAATATATGAATTTGGTTCGTATATAAATTTAAATAAATATAGTTTATCGAAATCTTTATTATAATTAATGTAATTATAATTTTCAGTTAAAACATTATTATATTTATTTATTTTAATTATGATTATTATGTTCGGATTAAAATTTAATTCGATATATACATACCAATTATAAAGGGAGTTATATTTAGAAAGGGAGAAAAACCCTAAAAAGTGAATATATATATAAAAACCCAAAGCTTTGCTATTAGGTCTAGCAGCCGTCAAGCAAAATATCCCTGAAAATAGTTTTTGGGGATTTTTCCATTCTTTGTCAACTGTGTGGATTGCGTAGAGGTCCGGATCATAAGGATTGCAGCTTGGATTCGAAATCAAAATAGTATTCTCATTGTCGAGGCTTCACTGTCCACTTAGATCGAAATTTTGGTAATTTCGAAACTTTTTCACCCCGATTCGTTCCTTGCACATGGATCCATGGTTTGGATAGCCAGAATGTATATTTTTTTTCCCGCTGTGCCATGGGCGTACTGGCGTTCCAACAAGCATTAAGGGTAGCCCACTAACAAAGTCCATAGTCATTCTCTCCCACTTCCACAGTGGAATATTAATTGGCTGAAGCAACCCTGAAGGTAACTGATGCTCAGCCTTAACTTGCTGGCAAGTAAGGCATTTACTCAAAAAGTCGGTAACCTCTCGCTTAAGACCCTGCAACTAGTATAACTCAAGAAGGTCTCTGTACATCTTATTCTTGCAAGGATGCATAGCATAAGAACTACTATGCACCTTTTACAGAATCGACTACCTCAAATCAGTATCCTCCAGTACATAGACTCTCCCACGATTACAAAGTACCCCTTTTCTATTCAGTCCAAAATCTGAAGCTTCCCCACTCTCTACTTGTTGAAATCGAGGACCCAATGACTCATCCTCCAACTGTTTACACTTAATCTGTTCCGTCCAGGTCAGTTTAACCTGCAGCTCAGCCAACAGACTACCATTATCACACAAGCTGAGATGAGCAAACATCACCCTCAGATCGGTCACAGCTCTACGGCTCAGTGCGTCGGCTACCACATTAGCCTTACCCAGATGATATTCAATCGAATAGCCGTAATCCTTAAGCAACTCAATCCAGCGCCGCTGCCTAAGGTTTAGCTCTTTCTGAGTAAGGAGATACTTGAGGCTCTTGTGATACGTGTAAATGATACACTTTTCACCATAGAAGTAATGCCTCCAAATTTTTAGTGCAAATACCACCGTGGCTAATTCCAAGTCATGTGTCGGATAGTTCACTTCATGTGTCTTAAGCTGACGAGACACACAAGCCACAACTTTACCCTCTTACATCAACACACATCCCAAACCAACATGTGATGCATCGCTATAGACAGTAAACTCTTTCCCAGACTCCGGATGAATAAAGACAAGGGCCTCAGTCAGAACTTTCTGAAGCCTCTCAAAACTTTCTTGCAGCTTATCAGTCCAATCAAACGATACCCCTTTACACAACAACTTAGTTAGAGGTGTAGCAATCAACGAAAACCCCTCAACAAACCGTCTATAATACCCTGCCAAAACCAAAAAACTTTGAATTTCAGATACCGACTTAGGATGCTTCCAATCTAGAGCAGCTTCAATTTTCTGAGAATCAACCCTAATCCCTCGGCAAATACCACATGTCTCAAAAATGTTACCTCTCGTAGCTAGAATTCACACTTGCTGAACTTAGCATACAATTGCGTCTCTTTCAAAATTTGCAGGACCACTTGGAAATGTTCATCATGCTTAATCTCAGTCTTCGAATACACCAGAATATCATCAATAAACACTACCATGAACTAGTCCAGATAGGGTTGGAACATTAGCCTCTTTGACTTTCAGTTGATGGTGTCCAGATTGAAGATCTATCTTAGAGAAAATCCAAGCTCCTCAGAACTAGTCAAATAGATTGTCAATCCTCAGTAAGGGGTTCTTAACAATCAATTTATTCAGTTGCCGGTAGTCGCTGCACATGTAACACCCCAAACCCGGCCCAGACGTTATGGCCAGATCTGACATGTCACATGGACTTATGACTTAGTATGCATTCGCTGGTTTAAGTGATTGGGGTGGTCTTTGTAAAAACAGCGGTTGAATGAAAAGCCGGTTTATCAATCTTTAGGCTATCCATTTGTTGTGCTTGTTGAGTCTTGAAAACGTTCATTAATTTTGAAAACCCGCGCAGCCTAACACTAGCAGTTTCGTCATAGTATAAATATAATCAGAAAATAAAACCATAGTAGAAAAAAGATATTTAAATAGCGGCCTTATTACAACATAAAACCCAAAATTAAATCAGAATATAAAAATAATAAAAATAAACTAACTTAGAAAAACCAACTTTGCTGATGATGTGGCCACTCCGAATCCCTCACAGCTCCAAGCCCACTGTGGTTGGGGGTTTCCTGCAGAAATGAAAATAAAGGGTGAGTTCGGTAAACTCAATGTGTAACATAACTCAACCATAGCCCAAAATAGATCAAACCTCAAAGCCAGACTTATCTGGGCCTTGGCCCAGAACAGAAATCAGAATGAAACCCATAGGTCCATAGCAGATACAGAACAAATATATCATGAATGCAGAAATCCCAACCCAGAGCCAACCATAACACCCTCATACTAGCCTTACACCATGTGGGGAGACTACTCGACCCATCCAACCGCTACACACCATAGAAATTGTAGCGAGGCTACCAGATATTGTGACGAAGTCACCAGATATAGATATTGTGGCTAGGCCACCAGAATAGATATATATATGTGGCGAAGCCACTAGATTGCAGCGGGGCTACCAGATATTGTGACGAAGTCACTAGAATAGATATATGTGGCGAGGCCGCCAGATTGCAGCGAGGCTGCCAGAACGCTTCCTCCATCAATAGAAACCCATGCCCCATGCAACAGAAATAATATGTCATGGCATACGTATACAGAAACAAAACATCATGCTTTTCAGAAAAAAATAACCCTAGGGGTAAAATCGTAATTTTGCACGCATAAGGGTATTTCAGTAATTATTACCTATTGCTAAGGTTTCATGCTCATTCTAACGTTTACCAAGTAATCAGAAGTACTTACCTCGTCTTTTTACCAAAGTGGGCCCGTTGGCCCATTGGCCCGTTTTCGGCCCATTAAGCCCAAAAATACCGTTGTGCACGAAAATGCACACTCTGCACTCTAATCATCTAAATGCACCATATTCATTAACAACTCTCTCACGAGCGCTCGCACGCTCGCGAGTTCACAAAATACCAATGTTTCGGTATTTCGGCTTTTACTGATTCAGTCTAAGGGAGGGTGTCGTTTACACACCTGGTTGATGACGAGTGATGACGATATCTCCCAAGCGATAATTCTACAATCAATCACTAATGCATTAGACTTATGAATTAATGATAACTAACATAAATCCACGTCAACTCACCCAATCATCCCACAAGTTAGTCGCACGAGGGGCAAAATAGTCATTTTAGCCTCCAGAGGTAAATCGGTAGTCCTACCCTACAGGGGTAGTTTAGTAATTCTACAACTTATTCACTTGGGCCTACGGACCCATTGGGACCACATGGCCCATTTTAGCCCATCGCGGCCCGAAATAGCCGTCCTACTACTAGAGTAATGAGAAATACACCTGTTAGGAGACTGCAGTTAATCCGCGCTCCAAACACTCTTAGTTGACGCCCAACCCAAACGAGCATGTCACAAAGTGAAAGGGATCAGCCAAGAAGGGTATGCCTACTCTCCTCATGCCTACTCTTATGTTAGCTTCCCGATGTGGGATCCCTCCATCACCAGAGTTTAAAACCAACACCAACTCTTGCCTTCCCAACGTAGCAAAATAATCAACCTTTGTATGCCAAGGGATTCGAACCAAAGTTCTCTCACATGCCAACTCATGCCACCACCACTAGGCCATCAACTCATTTGTGTCATAAATCCAACATATTAAAATTTAAAGCGCACCTACTTGCTTCTAGATTTATTGAAAAGAGAAACCAAAATATATTGCAAGAGCCAAGACTTGAACTTTGGACCCCTTGCTTCCTCTATGGCGTCACTTCCTTGTCCCCTAAGTGGCGCCACCTTGCCACTACACCACACTCCTTTTTGTGTCATCTTTTACCCTTTTACTTTTAAAAGCCCAAACGCCAATTGCATCACCTGTTTATAAAATTAAAATCCCGAAGACTACCACGGATTTAACTTAAGTTTGGGCCTTCCAAAGGCCCACTAACCTACTAAAATATATGTTTTAACCAACTAGAACACAAAAAAAATTTTTAAAATCACAGAAATAGAGAAAACCCAAAAATTGGGGCGTTACAGCACATACGCATGGATCCATCCTTCTTTTTTACAAATAACACCGGTGCTCCCCATGGAGACACACTAGGGCAGATGAACCCTCGATCCAGTAACTCTTAAATCTGAGCTTTAAGCTCCTCAAGCTCCTTCGGTGCCATTCTATAAGGGGCGATAGACACCGGAGCTGAACCAGGTAGGAGCTCTATCCCAAACTCAACTCCACGGTTAGGAGGTAACCCAGGTAGCTCATCGGGAAAGACATCCGAAAGATCCTTAACTATTCTGATATCTCCAACAGACGAAACCTCAGAATGAAAGCACCGATATAGGCTAAATATGCCTCACAACCCTTACGAACCAATTCCTTGACCCTAAGTGTAGAAATCACATTTGACAAATAATTCTGATGCTCCCCAATGACAACTACCTCATTACCCTCTTCAATTTTCAGTACCACCCATTTTGCAGCACAGTCCAAATTCACCTAATGCTTAACCAGTCAGTCCATGCCCAATATCAAGTCGAATTCTCTAAAAGGAAGTTCCATTAAATCGGCTAAAAAGATCATTCCTTGAACCTCCAAAGGTACATCTTTAAACAGTTTATTAACTCTCACAGACTGCCCTAATAGACTCAACACAGTAACCTCACTCGTAATGTTTTCAACCATTATACCCAAAGTCTCAGACACACTGCATGCTATATAAGAGTGCATAGATCCAACATCAATCAATACAGTATAAGGTACATTATGAATAAATAACATACCCATAATAATATCTGGGGCGTCTTCGTCCTCTCGACGACTTGCAGCATAAACCAGTACCGGTTGCCTAGCCTCAGTATGACCAGCACCTCTGCCCAGTGCACCATGACCACAGCCCATACCATTTCCACTGGCCTGACCACGACCTCTCGGTGGCTGTTGAACACCTCTCGGCGGCTGAATTGTGACAGCCGTAATTTGACCCTAGTTGGAATGTGCTTTCGGGACCACAAAATCGAGTCATAAAATTTATTTAAAATTTATTTACATATCTTCTATGTGTGATATTGCATGTGTGAAAAATTGATGTTTTAATTTAGTTTATTGAATGTGAATTTTCTTGAAAGGACTTAGTTGAGAAAATTAGAAAACATGATAGGTAAATATGTAAGGACATAATAACTATAAAGTGTGAAAGCTTGGGTTTGCATGTCAAAATGCCCAAAATACATGTAGTGGCCGGCCAAGCAATGATATTCTTCCACTAAGTTTAATTAACTATAATTTCATATTGACAAATGATTAAAATAATCTAAATAAAAAAAATATGAATAAAAGAAGAAATGGAAGGAGAGAGAGAGTAATCATCTTCTTCTTGCAAAGCTGAAACTTAAGTGAAAGAAGAAGGAAATTGGTTAAAGACATTCGGCCATCTTAAGGGTTAATTAAGGTAGGATTTCATGTTATTTTCATTAAATTTTATGAAAATTTAGTTAGTAGTCAAGCTCTTATTATAACCCATATGTTGATTTTTTTATTTGGTGACAAAATGTGCATACGGTTATAATGGTTAAATGTTAAGAGGATAGTGTTTTGATGCTTTGGATGGAAATATTATAAAGGTGAAGAATGAGTTAGCTAATAGATATATGTGTATTTGAATGATGGTATGAATAAATGTGGAGTTTTTGCTAATTAGAAGTATTCGGTCAAAATGTTCATGTGGTGAAACTATGTGTTAAATGAAAAAGTGATGTGCAATTGTTATTTTGGTAGTGATAATGCATTCGACCTTGAGACATTAGATAAGCATTAGTTGAGGTTTTAATGTCTTGAACAAGGATGGTTGTAAGATGAAGTGGAAACCATTAAATTTGTATATGTGAGTAATTAGCAAGGGGTGGTTGCCATACATACATATATATATGTATATAGATGTGTTTCATTGAAGTATTGATTGGTTATCAATAGTAATTGGATATTAGGTGGTCAATAGTCGAATGGCTTAGTTTTAATAAAAGCATAAGGTGGATAAAAACCAAGTTTATGCCATCTATTCTTGTGATATGAAACTATTAATAGTATGGGATATAATTAACTAACAAGGTAATTAAATTATTAAATTTATTTATTCTAGCTCAAGAACCCGAAGAAGGGGAATCATGCAAGGGCAAAGTAAAGAGTTTCGAGTAGTCGATTGGAACCATTTCATCCAACATAAGGTAAGTCCATAAGCAATTATAAGATTGGTTATTTTATACATAAATGGTGCTCGCATATCATGAAAGAATTTCTTTTGTTTAGATATTCTTTTGATTGATAAATATATGTGGCCGTATATATTATTTGAATTAAATCAATTGCTTTGCTATAATGAAATGACATTGGCACTAAGTGTGCGGATTTTGAATGGCACTATGTCCGCGGAATTGAATAGCACTATGTGTGCTGATTTGAATGTCAATACGAGTGTGTGGATTTCTAAGGCACTATGTGTACAGGTTAGCATGGCACTAAGTGTGCGGATTTGAATAGCACTATGTGTACGAAATCGATTAATGATATAATAAGTGCAGGAAATGAATAAAGGGTTAGAGCTATTGATTGAAATAAGAAAATTGGAGCCATGAAATGTATATGCATGGATCCATCTAGTTCATCATTGTTTAATACTTTGAGAAAAGGATTTAAGCCATCTGGTTGTTTGATATTTGATTGAATAGCAAGAATTGACTTGTAGTTGGATCAATAATCTAATTAATATATTGCATAGCTCGGTAAGGCTGAAATAGTTGATTTTACTTTATTTTTTTATGATCTCAAGTTAATGGTCTTCATTATATTGCTTACGACTTACTGAGTTGAATACTCATTTGGTGTGTTTACTTGTCTCTCATTTAGATTTTCTTTTGATCCATTTTGTGTGCTCAGGACCATCGTCAAAGTCATCACACCTGCCTGTAACGTTCTGGTACTCCTTCCTATTTAATCTTAAGTATAACATTATGGCATGTATAGATATTATATTTGGGATTTCCATGTTATAATACTAAATTTTTTAATTCTGGCCATACGAATATGGCTTAACCTTTAATATTTCGAAAATGGCTATGTTTGTTTTTATAATACAACTCTTTTGATTAAGTAAAATGTTACTAAATGGGTGGTTAAATTATTATATTAATAGGTCAATGTTAGGCTTCTGGAATGTGGTTATTTAATTGTGTATATGAGCTAAATACTATATGTATTTAAATTTTGCTATGCATTCGACTATTACGGCAAATCACGAAATGAATAGTGATCCTCTTTTATGATGCATGTGTGTGTGCAAGGCACGTTGCACATCAAATAGATGGTTGGGTTATGAAATTGTTTAATTATAATAAATTAATACCTTGTAAATTTGGTTTTGTTTTAATTGCAAAGATCGGTAACATAATTATCCACTATTTAATTTTGTTCAACTGTTCGCTCATGAAATTTTTAGTAATACTCCGTAACCCTTCTAGCGACGGATACGGATTAGGGGTGTTACTTTTATTTGGTATCAGAGCTACGGTTTAGTCGATCCTAGGACTACCGTAGCATGCGTGAGTCTAGCTATACATGCCATAATGCTAGTATTTGATAGTGTAATGACTTTTGACGGTTGAAATTGTTGTTTTGATTAGTAAATGGAATTCACTCCAAAGAGAGCCTTAGCGGATGACGTTGAGAGTGTAGCGCCTGCTCCCGTGCAAGGGGCAGCACCTGTTGAACCTCAACCATCTGCGAGTAATCAAGATGATGGGGCTAAGCAAGCCTTCTTTACCGTGATGAATGAGTGGGTTGTACAATATGCCCGAACAAACCTGGCTGCTCAACAATTCCCGAATTTAAATAATTCTTCTCTAGTGCCTATAATACCAGCAACTACTGATCCTTTGAGGCTGAGTAAACCTCCTGTTGATTTGATTAGAAAGCGCGGAGCTGAGGAATTTTGAGCCACCGCTACTGATGACGCTGAAAGGGCTGAGTTTTGGCTTGATAATACCATCTGTGTTTTTGATGAGCTATCTTACACACCCGATGAGTGTCTAAAGTGTGCCATATCCTTATTACGAGATTCGGCCTACTATTGGTGGAGAACCTTGATTTTGATTGTTCCAAAGGAACGAGTTACTTGGGACTTCTTTCAGACGGAGTTTCGTAAAAAGTATATCAGTCAACGATTCATTGATCAAAAGCGCAAAGGATTTTTGGAGCTTAAACAAGGCCGTTTGACGGTATCCGAATATGAACGTGAGTTTGTAAGGCTCAGTCGATATGCTCAGGAGTGTGTAGCTGATGAAGTTGCCATGTGTAAAAGATTTGAAGAGGGATTGAATGAAGATTTAAAGCTACTGGTGGGTATTTTAGAACTAAAAGAATTTGTTACTGGTTGAACGAACTTGCAAGGCTGAAGAGCTTTGAAAGGAGAAAAAGAAAGCTAAAACTAAAGCTAGAGATTTTCGTAAAAGATTGACAGGTAAAACTTCTTTCTTGGCTGCAAAGAAGTTCAGAGACGATACTAACAGATCAAAGACGACTACAGGAATTTCTATTAAGGAGCGACCGTTAACAGACTCTCGAGCTACTTCGGTTGCTAGTGTTGGCAACAATTGGCAAGAAAAACCCGAATGTTCACAGTGTGGAAGATGACATGTAGGTGAAAGTTGGGGTACGTCTATTAACAGAGCCTGTTATAGATGCGGTTCGCGGGATCATTTCATTCGAGATTGCACGGAACCTGATGAGAAAAATAAGTTGCAAGGTGCGAGATCGAGTGGTGCAACAACTAGAGGTACACCATCGAGAAATACAGGAGGCAGGGGTGGTAGTTAGAGAGGGACTTCTAATGTGGCTGTTCGATCTGAGACTCGTGCCCCCGCCAGAGCTTATGCCATCCGTGCACGAGAGGAGGCATCCTCCCCTGATGTTATTACGGGTACATTCACTCTTTATAGTACTAGTGTACTTGCTTTAATTGATCCTGGTTTGACTCATTCTTACATATGTGAAACATTAGCGTCCAGTAAGACTCTACCTGTTGAGTCTACTGAATTTGTGATACGAGTGTCAAACCCTTTGGGTCGGTATGTGTTAGTTGATAAAGTATGCAAGACATGTTCATTGATAATTAAAGATTTCTGTTTTCTGGTGGATTTGATGCTATTACCCTTCGACGAATTCGATATTATTCTTGGAATGGACTGGTTAATCAAACATGATGCTATGGTAAATTGCAAGCAAAGGACTATAGACTTGCAATGTTCGAGTGGTGAAATGATTCGAGTTGAGTCTAATGATCTGAGTGGGTTACTAGCAGTGATATCTTCTGTATTAGCTCAGAAATATGTGAGAAAGGGTTATGAAGCTTATCTTGCATATGTACTGGATAGCAAGGTATCGGAACAAAAGCTCGAGACTGTGCCTGTGGTTTGTGAGTATCCAAAAGTGTTTCTTGAGGAATTACAGGGATTGCCACCTGTTAGAGAAGCAGAGTTCGACATAGAATTGGTTCCAGATACGACACCGATTTTGATCGCTCCGTATCGTATGGCACCTACCGAGTTGAAAGAATTGAAAGCTCAATTGCAAGAATTGACGGACAGAGGTTTTGCGCAACCCAGCTTTTCACCTTGGGGTGCTCCAGTACTGTTCGCGAAAAAGAAAGACGGAACTATGCGAATGTGTATTGATTATCGTCAGCTCAATAAAGTGACGATAAAGAATAAATATCCGTTGTCGCGGATAGATGACTTATTTGACCAGTTGAAAGGAGCTTCCATGTTTTTGAAGATTGATTTGCGATCTGGCTATTATCAGTTGCGAGTTAGATATTCTGACGCTCCTAAGACTGCTTTCAGAACGAGATATAAACAATATGAGTTTTTAGTGATGCCGTTTGGGCTCACTAATGCCCCGGCGGTTTTCATGGATCTAATGAATCGGATATTCAGACAGTATTTAGATCAATTTGTGGTGGTTTTCATAGATGATATTCTGATTTATTCTCACAATAAGTCCGGGCACGCTGAACACTTGCGGCTAGTACTTCAGATTTTGCGAGATAATTAGTTGTATGCAAAATTCAATAAATGTGAATTCTGGTTAAGTGAAGTCAGCTTTCTGGGGCATGTTGTATCTGCTTCGGGTATTAGAGTTGATTCGAACAAAATTTCAGCCATTCTTGATTGGAAACCTCCGAGGAATGTTTCTGAAGTTCAGAGCTTTCTGGGACTCGCTGGGTACTATCGACGATTCGTTAAAGGTTTCTCGATGATCGCAACACCATTGACGAAACTACTCCAGAAAGATGTCAAGTTTGAGTGGTCAGAGAAGTGTCAGACAAGTTTTGACCAGCTGCAGACCCTTTTGACGGAGGCTCCTGTGTTAGTTCAGCCAGAGTCTGGTAAAGAGTTCGTAGTCTACAGTGATGCTTCTTTGAATGGTTTGGGTTGTGTGTTGATGTAGGAAGGTAGAGTTGTTGCATATGCTTCGAGACAACTAAAGCCTCACGAGAAAAATTATCCAACTCATGATATCGAGCTAGCTGCGATTGTGTTTGCTCTTAAAATTTGGCGTCATTACCTGTTTGGAGAGAAATGCCATGCTTATACTGATCACAAAAGCCTAAAATATTTAATGACTCAGAAAGACTTGAATTTGAGACAACGACGGTGGCTTGAATTATTAAAGGATTACGAAATTGTCATTGATTATCATCCAGGTAAGGCAAACGTGGTGGCTGATGCCCTAAGTCGAAAATCTCTATTTGCTCTTCGAGCAATGAATGTACATCTGTCTATTTCCGCTGCTGATGTGCTGGTAGCGAAATTAAAAGCAAAATCAGTGTTAATAAGGTAAATTTGTGAAGCACAGAAAATCGACGATGAATTGGTTGCTAAACGAGCTCAATGTGATTCTAATATGAGTTTAGAGTTTCAAATTGATGACAATGATTGTTTAAGATTCAGAGGTCTATTTTATGTTCCGAGAAATTCAGAACTTACTTCGATGATTTTGAGTGAGGCCCATTGTAGCCGAATGTTGGTCCATCCTGGTAGCACGAAAATGTACAATGATCTAAAAAGACAATATTGGTGGCATGGTATGAAAAGAGACATTTCCGACTTTGTTTCTAAATGTTTGATATGTCAACAAGTGAAAGCGGAGCATCAGGTGCCTTCGGGATTACTACAGCCGAATTATATGTTTCTGAAATTGTTCGATTACATGGAGTACCTACTTCTATTATTTCTGATAGAGACCCCAAATTTACATCTCGATTCTGGAGAAAATTGCATGAAGCGTTGGGTACTAAGTTACATTTTAGCACAGCTTTCCATTGTAACGCCCCCGTACCCGAGACCATCGCCAGAGTCAAGCATGAAGTGTTACTAAACTTAATTCATCAGTTAAACAACTTATTACCAACCATGCATGACAACCAAGCATATGCACATCACCAATATCAAACATAACATAAATAGCTAGATTTATAAGTCAAAATCATTAGCTCACTAAAGACCAATATATTTGGCCAAATAATATTAACACATGTTATAAAATTAGGTCCCTATACATGCCACTCACTTGATAAATCTAGCATATGTGTTTATACTGTCAAGGTGTTAGCTTGATAGTGTGATGCTGCCTCCGACAGTCTCCAACCCCGAGCTAACCTGACAACACTAAAAGAAATGGAAAGAAGGGGGATAAGCTTTATGCTTAGTAAGCTCACATGAAATAATAATAAGCAATTTACTAACATGCTTCCCTCAATAAAACTAACTCATTTGTACATTTACACATGTTCTAGTTAAGTTGTTTTCTTGAGTAATAGTCACTAAATCATTTATATTTAGAGTTATGGAACTAAAAATTAAGATCCGTAAATTTTCCCAAAAACTATACTCATATATATTTCCACAATAAAATTTTTTAGAATTTTTAGTCCAGCCAATAAGTACAGTTCATTATTCAAAATATCTCCTATTTTGCTATTTAACAGCTTCTACCTTTCTTCACTAAAATTTATTTATCTCATATTACAAAACTCAGATGATTTTCTCGTTCATTTTTATTAAAAGTACACTCATCCAAGATTCTAGGCATATAAATTATACCCCAAAATTATTTTTCTATAATGTTTAACAATTTTTCCAAGTCAGAACAGGGGATCTCGAATTCATTCAGACACTGTCTCACAAGAATTCAAATATCACATAATATGGAATTCTTTTGCTTCCCCTGTTTCTTTTATGTGAAAATAGACTCAATAAAATTTAATTACATATTTTATTTGAAATTTAATTCAACTTACACAATTTTTGGTAAATTTTCAAATTCATGCACTGTTGCTGTCCAACACTGTTTTACTACTAAAGTTCACTTTTGCACAATTTCACTTAATCCTTTCCATTTTACCGAGGTTCGCTCAAATATCGAGCATATTGCTCATAAATTCAAATAAGCATATACTTGCACTTGTTCATCACATAATCACTTTCACATTTATTTTCACTTAATCGATTTCCCGTTGAACTCATCGGAATAATAACAGATACACAATTGCCTGCACATTTTCTCATTTCCACACTTGTAGCCAAAGCTATCTGGTACGCATAGTAGCCTACACTTAGTACTACACATGTGACCAATTATTCAGTACACGTAGTAGCCTACACTTAGTACTACACACGTGACCTAACCATCTGATACACGTGGTAGCCTGCACTTAGTACTACACACGTGATCGAAGTTATCAGGTACACATAGTAGCTTGCACTTAGTACTACACATGCGACCAATTAGCTGGTACATGTAGTAGCTTGCACTTAGTACTACACACGTGACCTCACAATAGCTCATTGGTATCATTTCTATTCCGAACGTTCAATGGGGAAATTCCTCACTTTTCAACATTTTACTAAATTGTCCGTAATCAATTTAAATTCATAATTTACATCAAATAATCATTTGATAGACAGCCACATTTCATATGATATCAAAACATATTAACATAAAAAGAATCGATAGATTATTTATATACGAACTTACTCAAAGTGTTGATCTCACTATCCATAGTACCAATTGTCCATTCATAGTATAATAAGACACAACTCAAATAGAAAATCAGCTTTTAAGAATTTACATAACATAAATCACATATTTCATATATCACTTCTCATGTATCATCATTTTCTTGCACTTCATGTAACTTTCTTTCATGTCATATTTCCACATCATAAACACCATTCCATCAACTTTTCCAATATATTAAATCATACAATATATGCAATAATAGTAAGAAATATAATTCAAACATAACATTGCATTATTATTATCATACGAACTTACCTCGATACAAAATATTAGCAATCGGGCCTATTCCTTGTAAACTTTGTTTTTCCCTGATCACGACTTGAATCTTGTTTCTCTTGATTATTGAGCTTGGAAAGCTTGAAAACCCTAGCCATGGCTTCCCCCATGCTAATTTCGGCCTCCATATGGAAAAGATGACCATTTTGTGTTTTTCTTCCCATTTTATTTCATTTAATATACAAATGACCAAAATGCCCTTACTACTAAACTTTCAAAAAAATTCCATCCATGTCCAATTTTTGTCCACAAACTTCAAAATGGTCTAATTACCATTTAAGGACCTTTGATTTAAAAACTCATAATAATTAAACACTTCTAACATGTAAAACTCAACTTTTTCACTTTTTACAATTCAGTCCTTTTGACCGAATTGAGTGCCCAAACGTTGAAATTTTTGAACAAAATTTTCACGAAATCATTCCGTGAAATCGTAGACCATAAAAATATAATAAAAATAAAATTTCCCTCATCGAATTTGTGGTCCTAAAACACTGTTCCGACTAAGCCCAAAATCAGGATGTTACATCCATCCCCAAACAGATGGTCAATCTGAACGAGTTATTCAGATACTCAAAGATATGTTGAGATGTTGTATTCTCGAGTTCAGTGGTTCGTGGGAACGATATTTACCTTTGATTGAATTCGCGTACAACAATAGCTTCCAATCAAGCATTAAGATGGCACCATACGAGGCTTTGTACAGTCGTAAATGCCGCACACCACTATATTGGACCGAACTCAGTGAAAATAAGATATACGGGGTTGATCTAATCAGAGAAGCTGAAGAAAAAGTAAAAGTGATTAGTGATAGTTTGAAAGTAGCATCGGATCGTCAGAAATCATATGCGAATTTGAAACGCAAAGATATTGAGTATCAAATTGGTGATAAAGCATTTTTGAAAGTCTTACCTTGGAAAAAGGTACTCCGATTTGGCCGTAAGGGCAAATTGAGTCCAAGATTTATTGGACTGTACGAGATAGCATAATGGATAGGGCCGGTTGCTTATAGATTGGTTCTACCACCTGAACTAGCAAAGATTCATAATGTATTCCATGTATCGATGCTTACACGGTATAGATCGGATCCTTCACATGTGGTTAGTCCATCTGAAATTGAGATTCAATCTGATTTGAGCTATGAAGAAGAACTGATCCGTATCTTAGCTCAGGAAGTGAAAGAATTGCAAAATAAGAAGATTTATTTAGTAAAAGTATTATGGATCAAACATGGAGTAGAAGAGGCTACTTGGGAGCTCGAAAACTCTATGAAAGAACGTTATCTGAATTTATTTGATGGTAAGATTTTCGAGGACGAAAATTTTTAAGTGGGGGAGAGTTCTGATAGCCCTAATTTGGCCCTAGTCGAAATGTGCTTTCGGGACCACAAAACCGAGTCATAAAATTTATTTAAAATTTATTTACATATCTTCCATGTGTGATATTGCATGTGTGAAAAATTGATGTTTTAATTTAGTTTATTGAATGTGAATTTTCTTCAAAGGACTTAGTTGAGAAAATTAGAAAATATGATAGGTAAATATGTAAGGACATAATAACTACAAAGTGTGAAAGCTTGGGTTTGCATGTCAAAATGCCCAAAATACATGTAGTGGCCGGCCAAGCAATGATGTTCTTCCACTAATTTTAATTAATTATAATTTCATATTGACAAATGATTAAAATAATCTAAATAAAAAAAAAGATGAATAAAAGAAGAAATGGAAGGAGAGAGAGAGTGATCATTTTTTTCTTGCAAAGCCAAAACTTAAGTGAAAGAAGAAGGAAATTGGTTAAAGACATTCGACCATTTTAATGGTTAATTAAGGTAGGATTTCATGTTATTTTCATTAAATTTTATGAAAATTTAGTTAGTAGTCAAGCTCTTATTATAACCCATATGTTGATTTTTTTTATTTGGTGACAAAATGTGCATACGGTTATAATGGTTAAATGTTAAGAGGATAATATTTTGATGCTTTGGATGGAAATATTAGAAAGGTGAAGAATGAGTTAGCTAATAGATATATGTGCATTTGAATGATGGTATGAATAAATGTGGAGTTTTTGCTAGTTAGAAGTATTCGGTCAAAATGTTTATGTGGTGAAACTATGTGTTAAATGAAAAAGTGGTGTGCAATTATTATTTTGGTAGTGATAATGCATTCGGCCTTGAGACATTAGATAAGCATTAGTTGAGGTTTTAATGTCTTGAACAAGGATGGTTGTAAGATGAAGTGGAAACCATTAAATTTGTATATGTGAGTAATTAGCAAGGGGTGGTTGTCGTATAGACATATATATATGTATATAGATGTGTTTCATTGAAGTATTGATTGGTTATCGATAGTAATTGGATATTAGGTGGTCAATAGCCGAATGGCTTAGTTTTGATAAAAGCATAAGATGGATAAAAAAACAAGTTTATGCCATCTGATTCTTGTGATATGAAACTATTAATAGTATGGGATTTAATTAACTAACAAGGTAATTAAATTATTAAATTTATTTATTCTAGCTCAAGAACCCAAAGCAGGGGAATCAAGCAAGGGCAAAGCAAAGAGTATCGAGTAGTCGATTGGAACCATTTCATCCAACATAAGGTAAGTCCATAAGCAATTATAAGATTGGTTATTTTATACATAAATGGTGCTCGCATATCATGAAAGAATTTCTTTTGTTTAGATATTCTTTTGATTGATAAATATATGTGGCCGTATATATTATTTGAATTAAATCAATTGCTTTGCCATAATGAAATGACATTGGCACTAAGTGTGCGGATTTTGAATGGCACTATGTCCGCGAAATTGAATAGCACTATGTGTGCTGATTTGAATGTCAATACGAGTGTGTGGATTTCTAAGGCACTATGTGTACAGGTTAGCGTGGCACTAAGTGTGCGGATTTGAATAGCACTATGTGTACGAAATCGATTAATGATATAATAAGTGCAGGAAATGAATGAAGGGTTAGAGCTATTGATTGAAATAAGAAAATTGGAGCCATGAAATGTATATGCATGGATCCATCTAGTTCATCATTGTTTAATACTTTGAGAAAAGGATTTAAGCCATCTGGTTGTTTGATATTTGATTGAATAGCAAGAATTGACTTGTAGTTGGATCAATAATCTAATTAATATATTGCATAGCTCGGTATGGCTGAAATAGTTGATTTTACTTTATTTTTTTATGATCTCAAGTTAATGGTCTTCATTATATTGCTTACGACTTACTAAGTTGAATACTCATTTGGTTTGTTTACTTGTCTCACATTTAGATTTTCTTTTGATCCATTTTGTGTGCTCGGGACCATAGTCGAAGTCATCACACCTGCCTGCAATATTTTGGTACTCATTCTTATTTAATCTTAAGTATAACATTATGGCATGTATAGATATTATATTTGGGATTTCCATGTTGTAATAATAAATTTTGTAATTCTGGCAATACGAATATGGCTTAACCTTTAATATTTCAAAATTGGCTATGTTTGTTTTTATAATACAACTCTTTTGATTAAGTAAAATGTTACTAAAAATTATTATATTAATAGGTTAAAGTTATGCTTCTGGAATGTGGTTATTTAATTGTGTATATGAGCTAAATACTATATGTATTTAAATTTTGCTATGCATTCGACTATTACGGCAAATCACGAAATGAATAGTGATCCTCTTTTATGATGCATGTGTGTGTGCAAGGCACGTTGCACATCAAATATATGGTTGGGTTATGAAATTGTTTAATTATAATAAATTATACCTTGAAAATTTAGTTTTGTTTTAATTGCAAAGATCGGTAAAATAATTATCCACTTTTTAATTTTGTTCAACTGTTCGCTCATGAAATTTTTAGTAATACTCCGTAACCTTTCTGGTGACAGATACGGGTTAGAGGTGTTACATGAACAGTACACATACCAGTAGCTTGCATCTGATCGGGCCTCCGTGGACAATCTCTGATACGATGCTCTAAAGATTCACACCTCAAACATACCGCTATCGTTTCCAGCACTCGCCCTGATGGCGTTTCCAACAAATAGCACAAAACTGCGACCCAAAAGCAGTAACTGGGGCCCAACTCTGACTGGTCCATCAACTCTGGCCTTTTTCTTAGGCCTCAAAACTAAACTTGAGGGCTTCCAAACCCTCTTGTTCCTACCCCTGTCTGACTCACTATTTTGGAGCTCAGCGCGCTTCACATCCTTGACGATCTTCGCCTTTTCTACTAACACCGCAAAATCTAACTCCCGCTATGGAGCTATCAGAACTCTCAGATCAGTTCTGAGGCCGTCCTCAAAATGAACATAGCGTTCATATTCAGTTGCTACCATCCCACGTGCATAATGGCTAAGTCGCAAAAACTCAGACTCATACTCAGCTACTACTTTATCCCTTTGAGTAAAATTCAGAAACTCTCTCTTTCGGGCATCCATATAACTAGCGCCCACATACTTTCCTTGCATTGCAGTCTTGAAAAATTCCCAAGTCAACCGATCAGGCTGAGTACCCTCTTTAACTGTAAGCCACCACTGGTAGGCTTCCTTTCAAAGTAACGACACTGCATCTTTTAATTTCTACTCTAGGGTGCAGTCAAGGTCATCCATGATTCACTCTGTGGATTCAATCCAATATTCAGCCACATGAGGGGAAACTCTAACTATTCCCCTAAAAATCTCAGCCCTATTAGACCTGAGTCATTATGTCACTAACCCACAGCCCACAGTACTAGTATTGGGCCCAACGACCCTTTCCAAAATTCGTAGCATAGCTTGAGACAGTGCGTCTTCCCCAGCCACACGATCATGTGACCTAGTCTTAGTCACAGGTGAAGCCAGTGCCTCTCTAGCTTCATTGTTGACATATGACCCAATGCTGACGACCCAGCCCGAGCACCTCCACAGCTTCCACCGTGGCTTCCACCGCGGCTTCTTATACCCCTTCCACGAGTACCTCTGGTGCTCATTATCGTATTAGAAGTTTATCTATATTAACAGTTTTATGCATCAGTTTCATAGTTCCAGTGTTTACTAACGGATTTTTTATGAAAAATAGTATCAATAATTTAGTGTTTTCCTATTTTCACAGATCGTATTTCCACTACAGTCTCAGTTTACCCTAAACAGAGTATTCCAGTGCAGTCTACTACCTATAGTAGTCTTAGTATTTCAATCTAAACTAGTTGTAGTTTTAGTGAACTTACAGGATCAGCATCGGAGACTCGGTAGACCACACATTTAGTAGAACACTTTATAAATCATTTGAAACAGTTCTTTTTCGGAGCTTTAAGTGCTAAGAAAAACCCAAATCCACAGCTGAGTTTTGTAACCTGACTCTGATACCACTAAATGTAAACCCCAAACTTAGCCTAGACGTTATGGCTGAATCTGCGATGTCACACTGAATTGAATTTCGAAAAAAATTAGTTCCATTGAAAAATCTGATCATTAAAAAAAAACTCGTTGTGGTGAAAATCTATAATTTCTTGGTTTTTGTTAAAGGCCCAAGTTGATATATCAAAGAGATACTCATTTTAGTTTTTGTTGAACTTTTAAAACCATGTCTGCTTGCGAAAGCTTGTGAAAAATATTGCAATTGCGTGCTAATTTGAAAACATAAATATATTTTAGAAAAAGCGTGGCCTACTTCTAACAGGTATGATTTAAAGTAAATAAAATCTCAAACCAAGGAAAAACTTTAAGAGGCCTTATTACATAACTGAAACCCAATTTTAAAAGCTTAAGGAATGAAAATTTAAAACAGTAGCAAAAACAGTTGTGCGGCCCTCACCGAGTCCTTCACAGCATCGGCCCACCTATGGATTACCTACACAGGAAAGCAGAAGGGTGAGTTTATGAAAACTCATTGTGTAATCCTTTATCAACAAACAATCGTTCAGTAAGTAGATATAGTCTGGGCCTAAGCCTGTTTCAGCAGCAGCTCAATCTCAGTTAGGGCCTTAGCCTAAATCAGTAATAGTATCAGTTTGGGCCTTAACCCATCTCAGTAAAAGTAATAGAAATGCAAACAGATAATCCTACCCATCCATCCTCTACCCATCGACCCACCCATCCCTATACTCCAAAATATAACACTGGTTGCAGCATTAAAAGAGTATTTGCAGTAGAGCTACCAGTAATAGGCTTATAGCCTTTCAGTACACTTCCTCCAATATCATATATCCCACCCCATGCAATGCAACATAATATAAATATATATACAATAAAAATGCAATGCTCAAACAGTCAAACATCACATAAGGGTATATCGCTCATTTTATCAATAAGGGGTTTAAGTGTACTTACCGACCCAATAGTAGGTCCACTGTCGTCTCGAGTGACCCGTGCAACCTTAGTGATCAAACAGTGAAAATGGGCCCAAGCCCATAATTCAGCCCATGTGGGCCCACATGCTCGTGTGGCCCATAAAGCCCAAAAATAACCCTGGTCGTGTGAGCTACACAGCCTGGCCCAATAATCTTCACACATACGTGTGGTTTACCCGTGTGGGGCCCACGAGCTCGCGGGGTCCACATCGCCCATTTTGGCCCAGCGTGGCCCAAAATGGCCTAAGACCATGAAAACGCTCATGGTGGCCTCTACGATCGAATGCCCATGTTTTGTGCATTGGTTCACCACCCGAGCGAGCGCATGCTCATGTAGCAACACTAGCTTTATTTTTCGGCTTTTGCCAAATTACGATTAAAGTAGTGTGATTACACACCTATTTGCGAAAATGTGGCAATAGCCCACGAGCACCAAACCTACATTCAATCAAGGTATTTTGTTAGTCGATTGACAATAGGGTTAACCACTCCCCTTTATGCGGTCCCAACTTATCAAAATACCTATCTTTGTTTGAACAAGAGAGTCTAGTCTTCTTAGACCGCTGACTAAGATTGACCACACGCTCCTCGTAGAAAATCTGCATTGCTAGTGAAGTTTATTAGTTACGATTGCCAAAACTCGTGAGTCCGATCAACAATCATGAAACCCCAACATAAAGAAAGTGACATTTGGCCAACACCAAAAGATGCAAGCCAACCAGTCCCAGTTGAACACAATAACTACAAACAAGGTTACCTTTGATCAAGTGATGAAGGGAAGGTTCAACTACTTCAATATCGCTTACAACTTCTACACTCCTCGAGAAACTAGGAATCCACGAACGCCACACAAGAAAAGGGAGATGAGATTCGACAATAACCATAGAAGGGTAATCGGCAAAAATAGTGCAAGACAGAGGAGACTTGATAAGAGTTGAGAGAAACAAGAAGAAGTCGAGTGCTTACTGATTTGCCAGAGAATACTTGCAACCACCGAAACTAGAACAGAGGAATATAGAATTCATCCAATGTATCTTGATGAGAAGAGAGGGAAGAAAAGATGTAATCGATTTAGGGAAGTCGACTAAGAAAGGGAGAAAAGATGAAGAACCAAACGAAACCAGGACTGAAAACCCAAATAAGTTTGAGAAGCGTGTTCAGAAAAAGGGAAAACAAGGGGAAAAAGACTACCAAAGTGAAGAGAGAACAGAAGAGGTCGGCTACAAAACATTGTTGAAGAACAAACCCAAATGACCAATTCCCCAAATGGACACACTCAGTATTCGGCTACCAATAAGATCCCAAAACCAAAAAGAGGAAAGAAGCCAAAAGAAATGACAGTTATAAAAAATGGGAGCAAAAACCACATAATTTCAACACCCAAAGGATTCTGACCGAATTTACATAATGGGGAATCCTACTTTTGGCCAAGTACTACCTCTACCCCCACTCCATGATCCCCTCCTCAACTTTCTCCCCAAATCTCTCCACACAACCCTTAACTGACCAATTCAAACCCCTTTCAAACTCCTTCTAAATTCCAGGCACAAACCCCACTCCCCTTCAAACACTCCAACCGCCTATTGGCTTCAGAGTTCCATTACTTCTCAACTTCCTACACTGCACAGTAACAAAAATAAACACCCTTGTCCACAGCAGGGCTCGAACCCAAGACCTACTAGCAGCAGTAACACGCCACTACCCCTTGGACCAACAGGCTTTTTATGTTATATTTTGCCCAATTTTATTTAAGAAACCTACTGATCAGAGACAGGTTTAATTCCAGCCAAAAACAAAATTTTGTACAAGACAAGGCTTGAACTCAGGACTTCTCCAATACTTCTCAAGACATTTAACCACTGAAGCAAGCATGCATTCATGCATCACAACACACAAAAATAAATACTTAGATTTTTGGGACGTTACACTTTGTTTCTTTCTTCTTCTTTTTTTTTATGTTTCGGTCAAAAATGTGAACATTAACATGGCTTTTAATTATGTTATAATATATCATATATATTATTTACTATTTTACATATTTAACATTTAAAATTTAATTAGAAAACCATATAAAACATGTCCAAAGCCGTCCACTCATATAATCAATGGCCTGATTACAACATAAGTACTTCATATTATAAACACAACATCAATTCGGCTCCTTTCACATTTAACCATTGAATTTTCATTTCACGCGATTAAGCCCTTTTATTTAATCCGGCACTCAAACGACAAAATTAAATCACTAAAATTTCACACATATAAATTCACACATAATAAACACAGAAAATAATTTTAAAATATTTTTATGACTCGAATTCGTGGTCACGAAACCACCATTTCGAATAGGGTCTAAATCGGGCTATTACACTCTTCGAGGGCAATACTTCCAGAAGCACTCTGTCATCGATCTAGGATCCAATATCTTAAATTTTCAAATCTGTATACCACGTATGTCATTCTGATGTTTCTTTCAATTTTCATGAATCACCTTTTCCTTTTTCCCTCAGAATCACAAATCAATTTCACCTTGTATGTAACACTCCTAACTTGTATCCATCGCCGAACTAGGGTTAAAGGCGTTACCAGACAAATCAGAACATTTTACAAACATTTCATATACATCATCCACAATCATATTCAAACATTACCATAGAGTCCCTCATATAGGTCATCTAGACGTTAAGCATGCGTTAGAAAGGGGTCGGGACTAAATCGAGCTTATATAAAATTTTTCAAAACTTAAACATTTTTCAAAGTTGTACAGGTCACATGCCTATGTGAACAGGCCGTATGCCTCACACGGCTTTAGACATGCCCATGTGTTTAGGCCGTGTCAAAACAAGGCATACATACTGACTTGTCCACACGGTCACAAGACACACCCGTGTGCTAGGTCGTGTGAAAATTAAGGAGGCTATTGACTTGGCCACACGGCTGACCACACACCCGTGTGTCTAGCCCATGGTCAAAACTGACTTAGCCACACGGCCTAGCACACGCCCTTGTGTGCAACCGTGTGGTCTGCCCAGGCTCATTTCGAAATGGCCCTCGAGCAACATGATTGAGACATACACCTATGTCCCCGCCCGTGTAGGCAAAAAAATAGGCCATTTTTCAAGGCCAAATTGCCACCCATTAAAGGTCCTCCCTACAAGCATCAAATAAACATCTAAGGCATCATATTTTCAACCAATTTCAAACCTAATCATACATTATTCATATCATATATTCATAATTCGCAAATCAGAACATAACATTCATAAGCCAAAGAAATACCAAAACATATGATTTGTAACATCAATTTACCTCATTCATTCTCATACCAAATTCTTACCAAATCCACAATCAAACATATACCAAAAACTTACCAAATTGACCATTTCTTTTGGCCAACCAAAAACACCTCATAATAGCAATATTGCATCACATATCATATACCAGATTCAAACCACGAGTTTAACCATAATCTAGCCATATCACATGGCATGTTATACACATTACAAAACATATTCACATACTTCTAGCCTATACATGCCATACTTCAATATTTACACTTTCAAAAGATACCAAAATAGAGTTCGATACTATGGTGATGTTCCTCAACGATCCCCGAGCTTCTGGTAGCTTCGATATCTATAAAACAATTGAAAGACACACAAAGTAAGCTTTCAAAAGCTTAGTAAGCCATATACAAATAAACTTAACAATATAAACATATAAACATCATAATATACATCTACTCCTTAGCCAAATGCTATCACAAGCCACATAGTTCAAATACATTTTACATTTTCCCCATTCATTTGCACATATATCATATTTTCTCATACTTTTGTCACATATAATCACTTGATCACAAAGATACATATAATTACCTTTCAACATCAAATATGATATACAATTTCAAACGTACCTGAACCAGATAAACATTTCATATAATCACTCATTTCTCAGAATGCCTGTTGAACCGTTCAAAATTCATAAGGATACTCGGATAGCTCAAAAAGCTCATATAATGGCAACGTCCCAAACATAGTCTTAAATCAATTATCGATGCCACTGTCCCAGACAGGGTCTTACATGAAATCAAATACGATGCCAATGTACCAGACATGGTCTTACACGAAAAAACATATCGGATCTAATGTCATGACATATGTATCCTAACTATTCCTAAGGTTCGTACGGGACTTTTCGGACATCGTCACATTATCAGAACTTTCATGGATATTACATATTGAACTCTCATATAGGCATTCAACACGATTCAATGTCATATAAACATAATTAAATAAACTAAAATACGTTTATTTGTATATTGAGTTACCTCGTACGAAAATGAACGTAAATGAACAACTATTCAACAACTTTTGTTTTCCCCCGATCTAATTCTGTTTTCTTTGGTTCTTGATCTAACACATTCAAATTTAACCCTTTTATTCAAAAAATAATTCAATTAAATCTAAAAACACATATTTATGGAATTTTACAAATTAGCCCTCACATTTTCACATTTTAACACTGTAGTCCTTATTTCACAAAATCACAAAATACTCATAATTTCTTTGCACATATCCTTAGCCGAATATACATGGTGTTCATATAAGCCCCCACATTTCATTTATTTCATATTTTAGTCCCTCAATTTATGAATTTCACAATTTAGCCCTAATTACTCAAATTCATCAAAAATTCAAAGACAAAATATACTAACCCAACACATATCTTTCATTTTCTATCAACTAACTTAACAAAACTCATAATTTCATCAATGGCTCAACTTAAAATCATCAACAAAATTAGAAATTAAGACATGGTCTTGATAGTATACAGAGCAACGATCATAAAAACGTAGAAATTATCAAAAAACCGATCAAAGAACGTATCTTAATCAAAATAAAAAGGAGCTGAACCCTAGCTTAGTCTTTTCTTTTTTTTTCTTTGATGAATTCTACTAGGCTAAGCATAAATGGCCTTATTTTTACACCTTTATTTCACTTAATTAACATTAATAATTATTTTACCATTATACCCTTACATTAAAACATTAATAAACCATTATATGAAGGCCATTAATGTCCACTCATATGTTCAATGGTCAAATAACAACATAAGGACCTCTCAATTATAAATACATAGAAAATAGACACTTTAGGAAATAGAACACATCTTTTACATTTTCAGCGATTAGGTCCATTTTCAAAATTAAGCACACAAACGATTGAATTTTCGTACGAAACCACTATTCCAACTAACGTCTAAACTGGGTTGTCATGTAACAGCCCGATTTAGACCCTAGTCGGAACGGTGGTTTTGGGACCACGAATTCGAGTTAGAAAAATATTTAAAAATTATTTTTTGTGTTTATTATGTGTGAATTTGTGTGTGTGAAATTTTTGTGATTTAATTTTGTCGTTTAGGTGCCCGATTTAATAAAAGGACTTAATCGCGTAAAATGAAAACTTGATAGTTTAATGTGTGAGGACTGAATTGTTACTGTCTTTTTAATATGAAGTATTTATGTCAAAATTGGGCCACTATTAATATAGGTGGACGGCCAAAGTACATATATATGTGATAATATAATATTTTTAAGTAAGGTTAATATGGTAAATTAATAAAATAAGTTAATATAATATAAACAAATCATAAAATAAGCCATGTTCATTTTATTTTCTCTTGACCGAAACCAAAATAAGAAATAAAAAGAAAAGAAGCTAGGGTTCGGCCATTTATCAACTTGATTCAAGGTAAGTTCTAGCTCAGTTTTTGATAATTTTTACGTTTTTGAGATCGTTGCTAAGTTATCTTCAAGACCCATGCTTGAATTTTTTATTTTGATGAATATTTTGAATTATGCCATTGTTGAAGGCTTGTGATTTTTGTTGTTTGATGATGAAATATGAAAGATATGTTTTGGATTAGCATGTTTTGTATTGGAGTTTTTGATGATTTTGAGTAATTAGGACTAAATTGAAAAAAATAATAATTTGAGGGACTAAAATGTGAAATAAATGAGATATATGGACTTTTACGAATATGGGTAACATTCGGCCTAACATGGGTGAAGTGAAATTTTGTTTATTTGTGTTTTGTACAATAGGGACTAAATTGTAAAAAGTATAAATGTTAGGGGTAAAATGGTAATTTAACCATTTATGTGTTTTTGGACTAAATTGAATGAAAGTATGTTTGAATGAGCTTAATACGAATATGTTTAGATCAAGAACCAAAGAAATCGGATTTGGATCGGGGGAAAACGAAAATTGTCGACTAGCTGTCCCATTCCGTTTTACATCGTCTGAGGTAAGTTTATAAGCAAATAGACGTACTAAAATTTAATTCAATGCAAATTATATATGCTGAATTGAAACATGAGAATATATATATGCTATTGTCGAATGTGTATAAGCTTGGTTACCATGTTCATGTATTCATTTCGAATGAGTTATGACGTCCGAAAGCCCCATATGAACCTTAGGAATAGTTAGGATATATATGCCATGACATAGGATTCCGATATGTGATGTGCAAGTATGACCATGGCATCGATATGTGATTCCGATATATGTGTGCGAGTAAGACCCTGTCTGGGGCAGTGGCATCGATATATGATTATATGCAAGACCACATCTGGGACGTTGGCACTATACGATATGTGTGATTATCTGAGTGTCCTATCCAATTTTGAATAGTTCATCAGGCATCGATAAGTTGTGATCGAAAGTGTAAAATGAGTTGAATGACTAGGTATGAATTAGCTTGTTACCTACCTAGAATAAGGTAAGTAACTTGATTATTTGTTACAAATCATGTGTAATGCAAATGAAGAATATACGTGATTATGGTATATGTATTCGTTCTTATGAATGAATGATATGAATATTATGGAATTGGTTTTTGAATATGTGCATCCAAGACCATGTATATTCGGCCATATAGATAGTACAAGTACATGATGTTATATTATGAATTTTGAGCTTATGTATATAAGTGTATGTATATTCAGTTATATACTGACATTTTGACTTGAAGGTTGAATGATAATTAATTATTTTGATTATATGAGTATTTGGCCAAGGTGATGTTTGAGTATGAAAGTGTATTATTTATGAGACTTGGTAGTTTGAGACTAAATGTCATAACGATAATATAGTATTGTTTAGTTTAATTGAGTTGATAATATCATTGGGTTGTTTATTTGCTTATAACTTAGTAAGCTATAAAAGCTTACTCTGTGTATATGCGTGTTTTGTTTTATAGATTTTGGATTTGAGTTACGAGCTGGAGGATCGTCAGCCAAGTCTATCACACTATCAATTGTCTTTGGTATTTTATAAGCTGAATATTTGGACCTATGGCATGTATAGGCTGGATTATGTTTTGAAATGTTGGATTTTGGAAATGTGTAATCTAAGCCATGCAAAAATGGCTAATCTTTTATATTTAAGTTTGATTATGCTAAGTACGGTTTATGTTCATCTTAGTCATGAGGTTATGTGTTATGAATGTATAATATTTGTGTTTGGTACTATATGTTTTAAAAATGGTTGATGACTTAGGAAGTGCATGTGAATGGTTCGGCTAAAGTTATATATGGATAGAAGTATATGTGATATGTGCCTTGTACATTGGAATTACTTGATGATTTGGATATGGTTTGAAAGGGTCAGACATGGTATACATATGGTATGGATTATGTTCTTGTGTCCCTCGTAGTTAAAATGATTTGGTTATGACTTATGATGATAATGGTTAAATTTGGCTGGTCAAGTATATTCGGTGTGATGTTGAATTTATGGATTGAATAAATTGATTGTTGATTTGGCTATTGCATCTTTATATCTAAGTATATGACATATCAGTCATGGTGCGAATAAATATACATGTTTATAAGTATATCAGTTGATTCAACTGTGGTATTTATATATTAAAATATGTGTGAAGTTGGTTGATATGCTTGTTAAAATGAGATAATGAATACGATTGATTATAATGCTTATGGTTGAGTATATATATTTGACTTTGGTTTGGACTTATATAGGAAGTGTGTCCAAGATATGTAATGTTGTGGAGGTTGGTTTGTATGCTTCGGCCACAAGATAAATAATGGTTATGAAGCTAACTAAGGTATAATATGTATTAGACAAGTGATATTCAAGATTATATGCTTTTTATGTAATGTTTAAATGTCTGAATTGGTAATAAAAAGACTAGTTGTGTATATGCATTTTTGGCGTGTGAAATAAGGGCATTCCATGTCATTACTTGTGTTATAAAATAGTTAACTATAATAAAGGATTGAGTATGATTTTAATTTGTGAACTAAGCTTGATAAGTTTCATTATTGATGTTCGATAATAGTTCATATTCAATAAGGTTAAAATGTGTATAACGTTTATTTATTTAATGAAACATATTTGACTATTTGTGAAGTTATGAATGCCGTGTATGCTAATGATTAAAATGCAATGAATTAGAATTTATTTGATTTGTATTTGTATTTTATGTAGTAATAAAAGTATGATTAATATCTAATTGGAAATTTGTATATACATATGAATATGACTTGTGTGAATGTTCAGAGTTGTGTTCTTGTCCTGTAATGCCTCTGGACTCTAATCTGGCGACGGATATGGGTTAGGGGTGTTACATGTTACATCGTATTTCTCTTTCTAATCATATTTGAACTCTGAGACATAGTATTGGAGCACATCATCAAAAATCTGAATTACTCCCTGAATGAACAAACAAGCTACTATTCAGTCTCATACAAGATTTTCTGCAAAAGCTCTGGATAATTCATTGCGCAAATTCTATCTCGAAGTAATAATAACAGAAATCAGAATCAAAGGTCATCTCACACTGTACTCATTTAGTTTACCACTTATTGTCACAGTCCTCAGGTTCTCAATCTTGCAAAGAAAACATCATTTTTTCTTTTTAGTTTAGCTAGATTCAGACTTCCGTCCAATAAGATTAATCATGTATCATACTAATAGGTATACCTCTGTATCATACTTTCTAGAATATGAATTCTCCCTTCATACTGTCCGTCTTTTCACCTAGGAATGTACAAGATTTTATTTGCTTGCCTGAGGATAAACTTAAATGCATATAACTAATTACCTTTCAATTGACCAACTCGCTCAGATAAAATCAACTGAGTTGATTTTGACTATCAAATAATAATTTATTAAAATACTCATTTCTTCATGTTGTTAAAAAACTCAAACATACAATCTTTTATAAGTCCCTTATCATGCTAATCAAAGATCTTTATAACTGTATTAGCTTGAGGAAACAAAATATCCTGATTGTAGTCATTGACCTTAATCAAACTTACCCGAGAAACGAAAACCATCATACAAATTGAGCTTGAGCTTCCACTATCTATACCTTTACTGATGCAATTCCTTTCACAAAAATTAGAGAAATCCTGATACCAAAATCACCACGTTCCTATGATCGAATCAGAAATACACCCATAATAGACATAGTTACCATAAGCCAAAGAACACACTTTAAAGTTGAACCATGTTTGATAATTTACGAAATAAGGATGATAAGGAAACCAAGATAAAGAAATCCAAGATGTGATACCATACTGGAAGGCCGAGAACATAACTCATGAAAATAATAAAGATCTCGATGATTTCAAAAAAAAACCAGAACAAAACAATGCTTACGCGCTCTGGAATCAATTGTAACAGAGATAATATATTTTCCAAATATATATAAATGAAAACAACATCCAGTAGAAACAGAAGAATAGCCTTACATAAATTTTCACCATCAACTTTTATTCCAAACATAATAGAATAAAATCCCAATAAGAGAGATAATATATACTGATCATCAACCAACCAAACCAACAGTGCTTTCATCCAACATTATAATTAGCTAGCATTCTCATACGATAAGAATTTCATCAGAAAATGAACAATCACTTATATCTTTGAGGATAAGTGAATATATAAAATACCCAGAAGAGATCATCATAATCTAGTCAATTACAACTATTACACTCAAACACCTTTATGATTCAAATATCGTTTCTCTGACTAACTCTGTCATCACTAATCCCATATTATTCCATTCACTAACGAAAATCAATCCGGAAGAAATTCTAGCAAATACATGCTTTAGACATCATACATGAATGACTCGATTAGCTAAGATTAACTTTTCTTTAACTGTGACATTATGAAATCTGAATACTCTTTAGATTTACCTGGCATCTTTTCCACAATTGTATTCATTTGCCAAACTATTCTCAACTCTGTCCACATTATTAATTATTTCGCTACTGAACTGTAACGCCCCGTACCCGAGACCGTTGCCGGAGTCGAACACGAGGTGTTAACGGACTTAATTCATTACTTAAACAGCTCATACAATTCATTTTAAAATTTCCAGACACGCTGGCTAACTGCATCATAGTCACTTTAAAAATCATATCTCGAGTTACGAAACTCAAAATCAAATTCTACAAATTTTTGCTGAAGCTAGACTCATATATCTATCTACTAATTTTTTTCTAGAATTTTTGCTCTGGCCAATTAGTACAGTTTATTAGTTAAAGTCTCCCCTGTTTCAGGGTTTGACTACTCTCACCTCTGTGTATTACGAATCATATATCTCCCTGTACAGAGCTTCAATGACTATGCCGTTTGTCTCTAATAAAACTAGACTCAATAGGGAATCTGTAAATATAAAGTATGACTTCTAATTATCTTTGTAAAATTTATGGTGAATTTCCAAAGTCAGAAAGGGGGATCCAGAAATCGCTCTGGGCCTATTTCACAAAAATTTGAACATCTCATAAAATATAGCTCATATACCTGTTTTAATTCTTCCATATGAAAATAGACTCATCAAGCTTCGATTCCATAACTTATTCATTATTTAATTCCATTTATACTATTTTTAGTGATTTTTCAAATTCATGTCACTACTGCTGTCTGAATCTATTTTATGGTAAATTTTACCTATTTCATGGTTTCCATGGATTAGCTAGCAAATTGACATACATAACACCAAATATGATCATGATTAGCCATTCCAATGGCTAATCATTACCAAGCATTTCCATACCACTCAATAACCATATCATAAGACCATATATACAAAATGATTATAATGCTATACATGCCATACTCAAAATATACAAGCCATTATGCCAAGATGGTATACGGATAGTGTGAGCGAGCCTCCGACCATTCCCGATTTCCGAGCTGGCTTGTCAAAACTACAGGGAAAGAAAAGGAGGGAGCAAGCATAAATGCTTAATAAGTTCACATGCAAATAGCAAGTAACATAACCATATAAGCAAACATAAAACATCATTTGCATAATCATCACCAAGACATTCATATCACATTTTCATTTATCATCTTACCATATTGTTGTTATATCGATTTTTCAACCCGAGGGTTAAGTACATACCTGCTCAAAGTACCCATTTCACAACACTTACCAATACATCCCTTTCATCTTGAGTATTCCTCCATTTCAGTAGAACTTTACCCGTTGAACACATCGGAATATAATTCGGATACATGGAAAGTTTGCACATAAGTGCCACATATGTAGCCAAGCTACCATGTAACCCGCCCATAAGTGAACTCGGACTCAACTCAACGAGCTCGGATGCCTAGTTACATCTCTCGAACTCAAACTCAACTCAACGAGTTCGGACGCTCGCATCCATAAGTGAACTCAGACTCAACTCAACGAGTTCGGAGGCCCAAATATCCCAGTGACATGTCACTTGTATCCTAATCCATTCCTAAGGTTCAACGGGACATTTTTCCCAATCATATGTCTCAACCATCTTCTATGGAATGTCGATACCGATACTCGGTAGTATTTCACATTTTCAAGTATATCATATAATTTGACATATTATCAAACAATTGTCACATGTATGATATTTTATAATAATTATCATATCATTTAAATAACATTAAAACATTTAAAACAATAACTATGTTACCAACATTTACATATGAACTTACCTCGTATGCGAAAATGGCTACTTTTACCATTTCGTCCACAACTTGGTATTTTCCCCCTTTTAGCCCGAATTTTAGTTTTCCTTGCTCTATCATTTAAAATATAGTCTAATTAGGACTCACATGATTCAAATTGACCCAAAATCATATTTTGGAAAATTACAATTTTGCCCCTAAACTTTTGCATATTTACACTTTTTCCCCAAAGCTCGTAAATTAAACTTCAGCCATTTTCTTATGTTTTATGACATGCTGATCATTTTTCCGTTCTATGGCAACATCAAATTCTCACTCTAACATGTACTTATGACTATTAGGTATTTTTACCGATTAAGCCCTTTTGCTCGTTTTCACTTAAAACCGAGTAGCACAAGTTGTCTAACATAATTTAAAACCTCATATTCTATCATAAAACACCAAAATACACAAATTTCACCTATGGTTATTTTTCCAAATATAAACCCTAGGTTAAATTATTGCTAGCATAAGCTAAATCGAGCTACCGGGACTCCAAAAACGTAAAATTCGTTAAAAACGAGGCTAGAACGGACTTACAATTGAGCTTGGAAGCTTGAAAAACCCTAGCCATGGTTTCTCCTTGCTATATTTGGCCATGGGGTTGAAGATGAGCAAAATTGGCTTTTAATTTTGTATTTTAATTCAATTTACCCCTAAATAACCAAAATGCCCTTACTACTAAACTTTCCAAAAATTCCATCCATGTCCAATTTTTGTCCATAGACTTAGAAATTGGTAAAATTTCTATTTAAGACCTCCTAATTAATATTTCAAAACAATTTCATACTAGAAACTTCTAGAATACAAGTTTTGCAAATTATTCGATTTAGTCCCTAGTTTCAATTTAAGCACTTTATGCATAAAATTTCTTCACGAAATTTTCACACAATCATGCAATCATATCATAGACCTTAAAATAATCATAAAATAATTATTTCTATCTCAGATTTTGTGGTCACGAAACCACTATTCCGACTAGGCCCAAAATCAGGATATTACATGAACTCTTTAGTCTCTCACTTATGAGCTCACTCAAATAAATCTCGTAAAATTTCGCTATAATATACCACATTGGTAAGGGCGTGAGGACATAAAGCCTCTAACTCGACTCTTATATATACACACATGTGACTTAACATTCATCATCATCATAATATCATCATCACAGTTATGTAATTCACTTAAGGCAAATTAACATGTATATGTATATTACACGAACTTTTTGATTATCTTATTCAAATAAGTGCACTTATACATACGTTCCATAAATTTTAAGTAAGTTTATTTATTGCATTAACTTAGTAAAACAAGTTAAGCACATAACATCATAATGAAAAACTTTAGAAACATACCTAACCATGTCCATTTTTGTCAAACATCTTAACCAATGGTCTAATTACCATTTAAGGACCTTCAATTTTAAATTTCATAGCAATTAGACACCTCTAGCATGTAGAACTCAACTTTTGTACTTTTTATAATTTAATCCTTTTAACTAAATTAAGTGCCCAAACGTCAAAATTTTTGAATGAAATATTCACGAAATCATTCCATAAAATTGTAGACCATAAAAATATAATAAAAATAAAATTTTTTACTTCAGATTTGTGGTTCCAAAACCACTGTTCTGACTAGACCCAAAATCGGGTTGTTACACCATATTATTTTAGCTTGATTATGAATGGTTTAAGTACAATTTGAATGCATGAAATTAGGCGCATTTGGTTTTTGTAAGTGACTAGGCTGTAGATGAGGAAAATGGCTTGGAAATAGCCTATTTTTCATCCACACGACTAGAGAAAAGTGCGTGTGTCTCTGTTGTGTGTGATGCATGGCCATGCGACATGGCCGTGTGTCCCTTGTAGCTTATAAAGTCTTGCAGGTTAGGCTATTACACAACCTAGTACACAGGCGCGTGAGGTCATTTCGAGGGGTACACGGCTTGGCACACAAGCGTGGGGCTTGGCCGTGTGACCCAAGTCAGAGAGTTACATGGGCATAGATATGGGCTAGGATATGACCGTGTGTTCCTACATTGAATGCCAACATGGCTTAAGACACGGGTGTGTGTCTTAGCCGTGTGAGTTCGTGTGACCCTTGCAATATAAAAATTTGTCATTTTTCCCAAAGATTCTATATGTTTTCGATTTAGTCCTATTCATTTCTAATGTTTTTAGGGCATTGAGGGCTCGTATAAGGGACAATGAGTTTGAGTTTGAATAATATTTCTATGTTTTATGTTACGTTTTCAATATGTTGAATAATTGTTCGTTGTGAGATTTAAACTTTCGGTAATGCTCCGTAGCCTATTCCGACGAGGGATATGGGCTAGGGGTGTTAGACTAGGTTGAAAATACTCATAACATTGATGAGGATCATTAGGAGCATGCTAACAATGCTATGTTGCAGGCCATTCTTAGGGTATTATAGTGTGTTGTTGGGGCCCAAGGTGGATCAGGAAATCGTGGGACTATTGCAGAGAGCTTCTGATCTAAGCGAGCTAAATTGTTTAGAGGCATTACTGAGATGACCCTTACCATAGTGAAATACTGGTTAGAGTCCATGGAACCCAAACAGAAATTAAGGGGTAATGTATCACTGCCTATAAATGAGGCTTACCATTGTTGGCAGACCATCATGTGAGGTACTCAAACTGAGAGGCTGGCATGGAAATATTTTTGGATGCTTTCTTGAATAAATATATGGGTACTCAATATGTCGGGGACCATAAATTGGAGTTCATCGAGCCCAAAAGGGGTATAGATCTGTGGCCGAATACGATGCCAAATTCTTAAGACTGGGTCGCTATACTCAGGGGATGATCACAACTAAGTAGGATAAATGCATCAGGTTCAAAAACAGATTAATATATGAACTAATGATTCTGGTAGCCCTTCACCAAGAAAAAGTTTTCGAAACTTTAGTGGATAAAATCAAATATTGTTAAAGAAGTTAGGCACATGGAATGCGAGAGAAAAAATAAAGGTAAAATCCCTATTAAGAGAAAGATGTTGGTCCTACTACTTAGTTACGTAACTGCACTCAATCCCCTAGGGCAGTCTGTTCCTAAAAAATTAAATTAAATTATTATAAGAGATACTTATTAGAAATTTAGGGCAAAATATTCCCGCCAAACTTGATGGAATTACCCTTCGGGGAATTTAACCTTAGTTTGGGAATGGACTGGTTGGTGGAATACCAAGTTAATTTGGATTCCACTTCAAAGATGATTACTTTGAAAACTTTCATTGGGAAATAGATAGTGATGGTTAGAGAGTGTAGAGATTAATTATCTAATGCGATCTCCACTCTAGTGGCTTAAAAGTTGTTGCATGAAGGATGCAAATTCTATCTAGCTTATATTTTGGACACAACTGTCAGTAAGTTATCTGTTGAAAACATCTGTACAGTGAGGGTCTATCTTTATGTCTTTCTAAAGGAGTTACCTGGATTACCTCCAGAGTGTGAGGTAGAATTTGACATTGATTTGTTGCAAGGAACAACAATATTGTCCACTGCTCCATATCGTATGCCACCTAAAGTGCTAGTTGAACTTAAGGCGCAACTTCAAGAACTTCTAGATTGTGGATTCATTAGGCCGAGTGTGTCACCATGGGGATCTTCAATTCTATTTGTTAAGAAGAAGGACGGTTCAATAAGATTATTTATTGATTATCGACAACTGAACAAGTTGACCATAAAGAACTAATACTCTTTATCAGGGATTGATGATTTATTCGATTAGTTTAGGGGTGCAAATGTGCTATCTAAGATCGAGTTAAGGTCCCCATACTATCAATTGAAAGTGAAAGAGACAAGCGTTCCTAAGACTGCTTTTAGGACTCAGTATGGCCACTACAAGTTCTTTGTGATGCCTTTTGGTCTCACGAATGCTCTGGCAACCTTTATGAATCTAATGAATTGGGTATTTCGCCCTACCTCGATTAGTTTGTTGTGGTCTTCATTGATGACATCTTGATGTATTGCAAGTATGAAGAAGAGTATGATGAACATTTAAGAGTGGTTCTACAGTTTCTTTGAGAGAAACAATTATATGCCAAATTAAGTAAGTATGAGTTTTGGCTCCACAAAGTGATGTTTCTAAGACAAGTGGTATAGATTGTGTAACACCCCGAACCCGAAACCGACACCGGAGTCGAACACGAGGTGTTAACTGACTTTATCCCCTTATAAAATTTATTTTCCAGACACTGCCCAATCTGTGTACTAGTCGTTTTAAAAATCATATCTTGAGTTTCGTAACTCGAAAATTAGTTTCGTAATTTTTTCCAGAAACTAGACTCATGTGCCCATCTATGTATTTTTTTCTAGAATTTTTGGTCGGGCCAATTAGTACAGTTTATTAGTCAAAGTCTCCCATGTTGCAGGGGTCGACTACACTGACCTTTGCCCATTACGACTTGGATATCTCCCTGCACGGGGCTTCAATACTGATGCCGTTTGTTTCTATGAAAACTAGACTCATAGAGGAATCTATACATATATGGTAAGATCCCTAATTATCTCTGGTTAATTTATAATGAATTTTCAAAGTCGGAGCAGGGAATCCAGAAACCGTTCTGACCCTGTCCCACAAAAATCTGATTATCTCTTAATATACTGCCCATATGATCTTTTCGTTACTTCCTCATGAAAACAGACTCATCGAGCTTCGATTACATAATTTATTCATCAATTAATTCCACTCCTACTATTTTTAGTGATTTTTCAATCTCATGACACTGCTGCTGCCAGCATCTGTTACGAAAGTAACTAGGTCCATTTCATGCCTACCCTTGATCCAACTCAATCGAACATTCGTGCCATTTTCGCATGGCTTAAAGTTTACATGCCAAAGTTCAAACACAACGTAATAGCTTATACATGCCAAAATGTTCTTCTAAGCCAACTAAGAAGAAAGTACCAAAACTTGCTATCCGGTGTGATGACTTCGATGACGGCCCGATCACGCAAAAAGAGATGTGTCCAAGAAACCTAGAATAGGTGACAAGGAAACACCGAGTGAGTTTATAACTCAGTAAGTCATAAGCTATGCACTACCATCCATCAATAACATTATCACAAGAGAAAACAAAATGGAACGAGGCTAATTACTCCATCCATTCCGAACCATACCATAGTTCCTCCAACCTATCGATTCAATTTCATATCAATTCATGCATTCACATTCCATATACTCATCAATGGGACATTGAAGCATTTTCATAAATCAATTTATTTTCGTTACAATCAAACGACTAAACGGCCTTTCACCCATCCTACGATAAATTTTATGTACGTGACTTCAAGTATAGTTGTCACATAGGTTCAAACTTACCGAGCTCAACACCAAGTATAAGCATAGCACCTATTAGCCATGTACTCAAGACACTTACCCGATCCGCTGTCCGCGATCGACTCAATAGTGTCGCACACATAGTGTCCATAATGATTCACGAATGTATATTGAGTCCGCACACTCAGTGCTATATAATCAACTCGCACACTTAGTGCTACGTAATCAAATCGCACACTTAGTGCTACATAGTCAAACTCGCACACTTAGTGCCGCATGGTCAATTCGCACACTTAGTGCATCATATTCATTTCGCACACTTAGTGCAACATAGTCAAATCGCACACTTAGTGCTGTACAATTTAATCCCGCGCACTTAGCGCCAATCTCATGGTCATAAATGGTTATACCCGCACGTTTAGTGCCGAGATCAACAACTCAGTACATCTTACCTCTTTTCTTTTCATTCAACAATTTCATCATCACATACGTACATGCATATATATATGTATATTTATTCATTCCATTCAGCATCAATACATAAACATTATGACCATTTGAAATAATACCAACTACATGCTTAATGACTTACCTTGTGTTGGGTAAGACGGTTCCAACTCGACTACTCAGTGATCTTTTCTTTGCCTTTATCGGATCTAGTTCCCTTTTGCTCTTGAGCTTAAGTTCAACAAAATTTAAAATAGTCATTAATCGACTATTCAAGTATTACTTTCAGAATAATATATATATTCATTTGACCTTCACACACATAGATTATAGTAAGCTTTATAATAGTCAATAAATAACTCATTGGCAAATTTTCATTAATGTTTACAACAAAATCACATATTCACTACGAGCTGTTTTCCTGAGCAGTAGTCGCTAAATTGTTTATAACTGGAGCTACAAAACTCCAAATCACTAGCCGTTAATTTTCCCTGAATATAGACTCGTATATCTTCCATCCATAAAATTTTCAGAATTTTTGGCTTGGCCAATCAATACCAGATTTTTCTTAAAATTTCCCCTGTTTCACTGTTTGACTATTCTGACCACTCTTCACTACGAATCAAATTTCTCATTTTACCGAATTCAAAATGTGTTGTATTTGATCTCATTTGAAACTAGACTCATTAAGGAGTCTAAGCATATAAATTTTATCTTATAATCATTTTTGTACAATTTATAATGATTTCCTAAAAACAGAACAGGGAATCTAGTAGTCATTTTGACTCAGCCCCACAATACTTCAAATATCTCAAGATCGGTAACTCTTTTGTTTTTATAGTTTCTTTTGTAAGAAAATAGACTCTTCAAGATTTAATGGCATAATTCACTCAGCTTCTAATTCAACTCCTACAAATTATGGCGATTTTCCAAAATCACCTTACTGCTGCTGTCCCCAAACAGATTATTACCAAATCAAATACTAACATTAGCATTTCACCTTAATAGCTAGCTTACCAAGCCTTAATTTAACATATTAATCTTTAACATATCTTTCACTTTTCATCAACAACTATCAAAAAGCTCAAGCACTCATCAATGGCAAAACACAAAATCATCATCAATCCACAAAATTGAACCATGGGTTTTTAGAACTCAAGTCAACTACTAAAACATGCATGCATCTCAAGAACAACATCAAACATACCTTAGTCTAGCAAACCACCATAGCCGATTTTCTCAAGCTCTTCCCCTTCCTTTCTTTCCTCTATTCGGCCAAAGGTGTTCAAGAATGAACACATTTTTTTTTTTGTTTTCTTTCCTCAACTCACGGCAACAAGGGGGGGTATGGATGAGACCATTTTTTTTTCATCACCCTTCCTTTTCATTGTTTAATTACCATGCTCTTTATTTTATTTTTCTTAGCATACATCACTAGCATAACATGTTGGTGACATGTTTCCACCCATAGCATGGCCAGCCACTATGCTTTAATTTGGCTAATTTGACATGCAAGGACAAACACTTTCCCACATATATTAATGGGCCACTTGAACACTTGCCTAGCATATTTCTAAATTGTCTCACATAAGTCCCTACTAATAAATTCCACATACACTGACCAAATTAAAGTATGGAACTATCACACAAGCATTTACGCACATCATAAACACAAAATATAATCTTTAATTATTTATAAGACTCGATTTTGTGGTCCCGAAACCACTTCCCGACTAGGGTCAATTTTGGGCTGTCACAACTCTCCCCCACTTAAGAAATTTTCGTCCCCGAAAATCTTACCGGTAAATAGGTTTGGATATCGTTCTTTCATCGAGCTCTCGGTTTCCCAAGTAGCTTCCTCGATCCCGTGTTTGAGCCATAACACCTTTACTAGCGGAACTCTTTTGTTTCGTAACTCCTTCACTTCACGAGCTAGGATACGCATCGGTTCTTCTTCATAACTCATATCGGCTTAAATTTCAACCTCTGATGGGCTAATTATGTGCGATGGATCAGATCTATAGCGTCGAAGCATCGAAACATGAAAGACGTCATGGATCTTTTCAAGCTCAGGGGGCAAAATCAATCTATACGCAACTGGCCCCACTCGTTCGGAGATTTCGTACGGCCCAATGAATCTCGGGCTCAACTTGCCCTTACGGCCAAACCTAAGTACATTTTTCCAAGGCGAAACTTTAAGAAACACTTTATCTCCCACCTGATATTCAATGTCTTTTCGTTTCAAATCCGCATACGATTTCTGACGATCTGTGGCTGCTTTCAGACTTTCACGGATTACCTTTACTTTCTGTTCGGCATCTTTAATCAAATCAACTCCGAAAATTTTACTTTCACCGAGCTCGGTCCAAAACAATGGTGTACGGCATTTACGACCGTACAAAGCCTCGTAAGGTGCCATCTTAATACTTGATTGAAAACTATTGTTGTAAGCGAATTCAATCAAAGGTACATACCGTTCCCATGAACCACTAAACTCAAGGATGCAGCATCTCAGCATATCCTCGAGTATCTGAATTATCCGCTCGGATTGACCATCGGTTTGGGGATGAAAAGCGGTGCTAAAATGCAGCTTGGTACCCAAAGCTTCTTACAATTTCTTCCAAAATCGCGAGGTGAATCTCGGATCTCTATTCGACACGATAGAAATAGGTACTCCATGTAATCTCACAATCTGAGAAACATACAATTCGGCTAGTTTATCCAATGAAAAATCCGTACGCACGGGGATAAAGTGAGCCGACTTAGTCAGCCTATCAACAACAACCCAAATCGCATCCTTCTTACTTGCGGACAATGGCAGTCCGGACACAAAGTCCATTGTGACTCGGTCCCATTTCCACTCGGGTATCATGATCGGCTGAAGTAACCCTGAAGGCACTTGATGTTCCGCTTTCACTTGTTGACATATTAAACATCTCGAAACAAAGTCGGAGATGTCTCGTTTCATACCATGCCACCAAAACCGACGTTTCAAGTCGTTGTACATTTTCGTGCTCCCCGGGTGAATTGACATTCGGCTACAATGGGCTTCGTTCAGAATCATCGGAATGAGTTCCGAATTCCTTGGAACACACAAACGACTTCTAAACCTCAAACAACCATCATCATCAATCTGAAACTCTGATTCCTTGTTCGGAACACACTCAGCTCGTTTTGCAACCAATTCATCATCGACTTCCTGAGCTTCAAGAATTTGATGAGTCAATAATGGTTTGGCTTTTAATTCAGCTACTAACACATTGTCAGGTAGAACAGACAAGTGTACATTCATCGCTCGCAAAGCAAACAGTGATTTCCGGCTTAAGGCGTCCGCAACCACATTAGCCTTTCCCGGGTGGTAATCAATGACAAGCTCGAAATCTTTCAACAACTCAAGCCAACGTCTTTGTCGCAGATTCAAGTCTCGTTGAGTCATCAAATATTTGAGACTTTTGTGATCCGAAAACACATGGCACTTCTCACCAAACAAATAATGTCGCCATATTTTCAATGCAAACACAATGGCGGCTAGTTCGAGATCATGGGTCGGATAATTTCTCTCGTGTGGCTTCAATTGTCTTGACGCATAGGCCACAACTCGACCTTCTTGCATCAATACGCAACCCAACCCAAGTAGGGATGCGTCACTATAAATGACAAACTCTTTACCCGATTCGGGTAGCACCAAAATTGGAGCTTCAGTCAAATGAGTTTTCAGTTGATCGAAGCTTTTCTGACATTTCTCCGTCCATTCGAACTTAACATCCTTTTGAAGTAGCTTCGTCATTGGTGTGGCTATCATCGAGAAACCTTTGACAAATCGTCGGTAATAACCGGCGAGCCCTAGAAAGCTCCGGACTTCGGTAACATTTCTCGGAGGCTTCCAGTTAAGTATGGCTGAAATTTTGCTCGGGTCAACTCGAATACCCGATGCGGATACCACATGACCCAAGAAGCTAACCTCTCTTAACCAGAACTCACACTTACTGAACTTAGCATATAACTGCTTATCCCGCAAAATTTGCAACACTTGCCTCAGATGCTCAGCATGTTCGGTCTCATCTCTTGAATAGACCAAGATGTCATCAATAAACACAACTACGAACCGATCCAAATACGGCCTGAAGATTCGATTCATCAAATCCACAAACACCGCAGGGGCATTAGTGAGCCCGAACGGCATCACTAAGAACTCGTAGTGACCGTACCTCGTTCTGAAAGCAGTTTTGGGTACGTCCGAATCTCGAATCCGCAACTGATAATAACCCGATCTCAAATCTATCTTTGAAAACACCGATGCTCCCTTTAATTGATCGAACAGATCATCAATACGCGGTAACGGATACTTATTCTTTATCGTCACTTTATTCAGTTGACGATAGTCAATGCACAACCTCATGGTTCCGTCCTTCTTTTTCACGAACAATACTGGTGCACCCCAAGGTGAGAAACTCGGTCGAGCGAAACCTCTATCCGTCAATTCTTGCAACTGAGCTTTCAACTCTTTTAACTCGGTTAGTGCCATACGATACGGAGCGATCGAAATTGGCGTAGTTCCAGGTACAAGCTAAATACCAAACTCTACCTCCCGAACAGGTGGCAAACCCGGTAACTCTTCAGGAAAAACATCCGGGTATTCACAAACCACCGGCACCGATTCGGGTTTCTTTTCTAACTCCTTGTCATCAAGTACATACGCGAGGTATGCTTCGCACCCTTTCCTTACATATTTCTGGGCCAATATTGCTGATATTACAGCTGGCAACCCCCTTAAGTCCGCAGACTCAACTCGGATTATTTCGTTATTTGCGCACCTCAAATCGATAGTCTTGCTTTTGCAATTCACAACCGCATCATGCGCGGTTAACCAATCCAAACCAAGAATAACATCAAACTCGTCGAACGGCAAAAGCATCAAATCGGCCGGAAAACAGGATTCTCGGATTATTAGAGGGCATCTCTTACACACTTTATCAACAAGTACGCATTGACCCAAAGGGTTTGATACTCGAATTACGAGCTCAGTAGACTCAACAGGTAGAGTCTTACTGGTTGCTAAGGTTTCGCATACATATGAATGAGTAGAACCAGGGTCAATCAATGCAATCACATTAGTATCAAAGAGAGTGAAGGTACCAGTGATGACGTCGGGGGAGGATGCCTCCTCTCGTGCGCGAATGGCATATGCTCTAGCAGGAGTACGATTCTCGGCTCGATCGGCCGTATCAGAGGCCCCCCTCTGACTACCACCCCTGCCTCCTAAAATTCTCGGTGGTCTACCTCTAGATGTCACTCCACTAGGTCTTGCACCTTGAATCTTATTCTTCTCATCCAGCTCCGTGCAATCTCTAATGAAGTGGTCCTTCGAACCGCATCCGTAACAGGCCCTGCTAGTAGACTTGCCCCAACATTCACCTAGGTGTCGTCTTCCACATTGGGGACATTCAGGTTTCTCGTGACGATTATTGCCCACACTAGCTACCGAAGTAGCTCGGGAGCCCATCGATGGTCTTGCCCTGATGGAAACTCCCGCAGTCGCCCTCGACTTATTAATGTCCTCCCTGAACTTCTTTACAGCTGAGAACGGAGCTTTACCCGTCGATCTTTTACGATAATCTCTAGCTTCAAATTCAGCCTTCCTCTTCTCCTTTCCAAGTTCTTCCGCCTTGCAGGCTCGTTCGACTAGTGTTACGAATTCTTTTATTTCCAAAATACCCATTAGTAGCTTTAAATCTTCATTCAATCCTTCCTCGAATCTTTTGCACATAGCAACCTCATCAGCTACACACTCCCGGGCATACCTACTGAGTCTTACGAATTCATGTTCGTATTCAGATACAGTCATACGGCCTTGCTTGAGTTCCAAGAACTCCTTACGCTTCTGATCAATGAACCGTTGGCTAATAAATTTCTTTCGGAATTCCGTTTGAAAGAAGTCCCAAGTTACTCGCTCGTTCGGGACTATGGAAATCAAGGTCCTCCACCAATAGTAGGCTGAGTCTCGCAACAAAGATACAGCACATTTTAGACATTCGTCAGGTGTGCATGACAATTCATCGAACACCCGAATGGTGTTATCAAGCCAGAACTCGGCCCTTTCGGCATCATCAGTTACTATGGCCTTGAACTCCTCGGCCCCACGCTTCCTAATCAAGTCTACAGGTGGCTTACTCAGCCTTACAGGATCAGCGACTGATGGCATTACAGGCTCTTGGGGTGGATTATTCAAATTTGGGAATTGTTGGACAGCCGGGTTGGTTCGGGCATATTGCGCGACCCACTCATTCATCATGGTAAAGAAGGCTTGTTTAGCCCCCTCACCTTGATTATTCGCAGATGACTGAGGTTCAACAGGCGGCGTCCCTTGTGCAGGAGCAGCCGCTACGCTCTCAACGTCATCCGCTAGGGTTCTTTCTACACCGGGATCCATTTACTAATCAAAACAAAAACATTTCAACCGTCAGAAGTCATCACCCTTTTAAACATTAACATTAAGGCATGTATAGCTAGACTCATACGTGCTATGGTAGTCCTAGAACCGACTAAACCATAGCTCTGATACCAATCAAATGTAACACCCCGAACCCGAAACCGACACCGGAGTCGAACACGAGGTGTTAACTGACTTTATCCCCTTATAAAATTTATTTTCCAGACACTGCCCAATCTGTGTACTAGTCGTTTTAAAAATCATATCTTGAGTTTCATAACTCGAAAATTAGTTTCGTAATTTTTCCCAGAAACTAGTCTCATGTGCCCATCTATGTATTTTTTTCTAGAATTTTTGGTCGGGCCAATTAGTACAGTTTATTAGTCAAAGTCTCCCATGTTGCAGGGGTCGACTACACTGACCTTTGCCCATTACGACTTGGATATCTCCCTGTACGGGGCTTCAATACTGATGCCGTTTGTTTCTATGAAAACTAGACTCAGAGAGGAATCTATACATATATGGTACGACCCATAATTATCTCTGGTTAATTTATAATGAATTTCCAAAGTCGGAGCAGGGAATCCAGAAACCGTTCTGGCCCTGTCCCACAAAAATCTGATTATCTCTTAATATACTGCCCATATGATCTTTTCGTTACTTCCTCATGAAAACAGACTCATCGAGCTTCGATTACATAATTTATTCATCAATTAATTCCACTCCTACTATTTTTAGTGATTTTTCAATCTCATGACACTGCTGCTGCCAGCATCTGTTACGAAAGTAACTAGGTCCATTTCATGCCTACCCTTGATCCAACTCAATCGAACATTCGTGCCATTTTCGCATGGCTTAAAGTTTACATGCCAAAGTTCAAACACAACGTAATAGCTTATACATGCCAAAATGTTCTTCTAAGCCAACTAAGAAGAAAGTACCAAAACTTGCTATCCGGTGTGATGACTTCGATGACGGCCCGATCACGCAAAAAGAGATGTGTCCAAGAAACCTAGAATAGGTGACAAGGAAACACCGAGTGAGTTTATAACTCAGTAAGTCATAAGCTATGCACTACCATCCATCAATAACATTATCACAAGAGAAAACAAAATGGAACGAGGCTAATTACTCCATCCATTCCGAACCATACCATAGTTCCTCCAACCTATCGATTCAATTTCATATCAATTCATGCATTCACATTCCATATACTCATCAATAGGACATTGAAGCATTTTCATAAATCAATTTATTTTCGTTACAATCAAACGACTAAACGGCCTTTCACCCATCCTACGATAAATTTTATGTACGTGACTTCAAGTATAGTTGTCACATAGGTTCAAACTTACCGAGCTCAACACCAAGTATAAGCATAGCACCTATTAGCCATGTACTCAAGACACTTACCCGATCCGCTGTCTGTGATCGACTCAATAGTGTCGCACACATAGTGTCCATAATGATTCACGAATGTATATTGAGTCCGCACACTCAGTGCTATATAATCAACTCGCACACTTAGTGCTACGTAATCAAATCGCACACTTAGTGCTACATAGTCAAACTCGCACACTTAGTGCCGCATGGTCAATTCGCACACTTAGTGCATCATATTCATTTCGCACACTTAGTGCAACATAGTCAAATCGCACACTTAGTGCTGTACAATTTAATCCCGCGCACTTAGCGCCAATCTCATGGTCATAAATGGTTATACCCGCACGTTTAGTGCCGAGATCAACAACTCAGTACATCTTACCTCTTTTCTTTTCATTCAACAATTTCATCATCACATACGTACATGCATATATATATATATATGTATATTTATTCATTCCATTCAGCATCAATACATAAACATTATGACCATTTGAAATAATACCAACTACATGCTTAATGACTTACCTTGTGTTGGGTAAGACGGTTCCAACTCGACTACTCAGTGATCTTTTCTTTGCCTTTATCGGATCTAGTTCCCTTTTGCTCTTGAGCTTAAGTTCAACAAAATTTAAAATAGTCATTAATCGACTATTCAAGTATTACTTTCAGAATAATATATATTGATTTGACCTTCACACACATAGATTATAGTAAGCTTTATAATAGTCAATAAATAACTCATTGGCAAATTTTCATTAATGTTTACAACAAAATCACATATTCACTACGAGCTGTTTTCCTGAGCAGTAGTCGCTAAATTGTTTATAACTGGAGCTACAAAACTCCAAATCACTAGCCGTTAATTTTCCCTGAATATAGACTCGTATATCGTCCATCGATACAATTTTCAGAATTTTTGGCTTGGCCAATCAATACCAGATTTTTCTTAAAGTTTCCCCTGTTTCACTGTTTGACTATTCTGACTACTCTTCACTACGAATCAAATTTCTCATTTTACAGAATTCAAAATGTGTTGTATTTGATCTCATTTGAAACTATACTCATTAAGGAGTCTAAGCATATAAATTTTATCTTATAATCATTTCTGTACAATTTATAATGATTTCCTAAAAACAGAACAGGGAATCTAGTGGTCATTTTGACTCAGCCCCACAATACTTCAAATATCTCAAGATCGGTAACTCTTTTGTTCTTATAGTTTCTTTTGTAAGAAAATAGACTCTTCAAGCTTTAATGGCATAATTCACTCAGCTTCTAATTCAACTCCTACAAATTATGGCGATTTTCCAAAATCACCTTACTGCTGCTGTCCCCAAACAGATTATTACCAAATCAAATACTAACATTAGCATTTCACCTTAATAGCTAGCTTACCAAGCCTTAATTTAACATATTAATCTTTAACATATCTTTCACTTTTCATCAACAACTATCAAAAAGCTCAAGCACTCATCAATGGCAAAACACAAAATCATCATCAATCCACAAAATTGAACCATGGGTTTTTAGAACTCAAGTCAACTACTAAAACATGCATGCATCTCAAGAACAACATCAAACATACCTTAGTCTAGCAAACCACCATAGCCGATTTTCTCAAGCTCTTCCCCTTCCTTTCTTTCCTCTATTCGGCCAAAGGTGTTCAAGAATGAACACATTTTTTTTTTGTTTTCTTTCCTCAACTCACGGCAACAAGGGGGGGTATGGATGAGACCATTTTTTTTTCATCACCCTTCCTTTTCATTGTTTAATTACCATGCTCTTTATTTTATTTTTCTTAGCATACATCACTAGCATAACATGTTGGTGACATGTTTCCACCCATAGCATGGCCAGCCACTATGCTTTAATTTGGCTAATTTGACATGCAAGGACAAACACTTTCCCACATATATTAATGGGCCACTTGAACACTTGCCTAGCATATTTCTAAATTGTCTCACATAAGTCCCTACTAATAAATTCCACATACACTGACCAAATTAAAGTATGGAACTATCACACAAGCATTTACGCACATCATAAACACAAAATATAATCTTTAATTATTTATAAGACTCGGTTTTGTGGTCCCGAAACCACTTCCCGACTAGGGTCAATTTTGGGCTGTCACAGATTGAGCGTATTCGTGTCAATCCAAAGAAAATTGAGGCAATCTTAGACTATAAACAGCCTAAGAATGTCAGTGAAATTCAAAGTTTCCTAAGATTGGTCAGTTACTATAGGAGGTTTGTGGAAGGATTCTCCTTGATTGCAGCTTCGATGACCAAGCTATTGAAGAAAAGTGCCTCTTTCAAGTGGACTAAAGAGCAACAATAGAGTTTTGAAAATCTTAAGTTCGTATTGACTCAAATGCTTGTTCTGATTAACCAGAGTTTAGGAAGGATTATATGGTGTACAGTGATGCATCTCATTCCGGTATTGGATATGTTTTCATGCAAGATGGTAAGGTTGTGGCCTATGCCTTGAGACAATCTAAGCCTCATGAGCATAATTATCCAACTCATGATTTCAAACTACTTGTTGTTTTTCCCTTATAATTTGGACGCGTTATCTTTATGGTGAGAAGTGTATTATTTACACAGATCAAAAGAGCCTTAAGTATCTCCTCACCCAAAACGAGTTGAACTTGAGGCAAAGGAGATTGCTTGAGCTACTCAAGGATTACAATTTTACCATCGAGTACCATCTGGAAAAGGCAAATTTTGATGTCGATGCACTCAGTAGGAAGTCGATGACTTATCTAAGGTCTATGTTTGTGAAGTTGAGTTTGACTGATGATGGAGGTTTACTTGCAAAATTACAAGTGATGCTTACCTTAAAGGATGATATTTGATTGAAGAAATTTACTGATGAGTCTCTCGCACCTCGTTGCAAGCAGGTTGAGGAAGGTAAGACAACCAACTTTAGCCTTAATTCTATTAGAGTATTTTGCTTCCTTAGAAGATATTATGTGCCCGATGATCAAGAGTTGAGGTAGTCTATACATCGGGAAGAACATAGTAGCCTATACACTATGTATCCTGGATGGAATAAGATGTACCGAGACTTGAGAGAACAGTACTGGTGGCCAGGACTTAAGCATGATGTAATCGAATATATGAGTAAGTGTCTTACATGCTAGAAAGTTAAGGCTGACCATCAATTCCCCTTTGGTTTGTTACAACCTATTCAGATTCTGCACTGGAAGTGGGAACGTGTGACCATGGATTTTGTTTGTGGGTTGCCTTTGACCCCTACAAAGAAAGATTTAGTTTGGGATTGTAATAGCCCGGTTTAGACCCTAGTCAGAATAGTAGTTTGGGGACCACAAATTCGAGTCTAAAAAATATTTTAATATTATTTTTCATGCTTAAAATATGTGAATTAAAATCTGTGAAAATTTCGTGTGAAAATTTTATTATTTGTGTGCCGATTTGATAAAAAGAACCTAATCATAGAAAATGCAAAAGTGAGGTTCCATATGCTAAAAGTGCCTATTTGCTATGTCTTTTTAAATGAGAAGTCCTTATGTTGTTAATATGCTATTTACATGGTAAATGGACATTAATGGCCTTAATATATGTGATTTTATAATGGATTAATAAAGGTTAATGTGGTAATAATTTAGTATATTATGTTAATCTAATAAAACAAAAACAAGAATTTGGTGATATATTCATCACCATTGTCGAAAAATCAAAGAAAAAGAAAAGATAAAAGAGTTTTAGGGTTTGGCCATGCTTTAAAGGTTCATTTTTTATCCGTTTTCGATAATTTCTACAATTTTGTGATCGTTGCTTTGTGTTTCACTAATCCCATGTCCCAATTTCTATTTTTTTTGATTATTTTGAGTTATGCCATCGGTGAAATTGTAAGCTTTGTGAAGTTAGTTGTCGGTAAATGAAAGATATGTGTTGGGTTAATATATTTTATCTTTGAATTTTTGATGAATTTGAGTAATTTGGGCTAAATTGTGAAAATACGAAACTAAGGGGCTAAAATGTGAAATAAATGAAATATGTGGGCTCGTATGAACACTAGGAAAATTTGGCTAAACATGTATGTGGAAATTTTGTATATTTTTTTATTTCTATGATTAGGGACCTTAAATGTGTATATATGCATTAAACTGAATGATTTGTTGAATAAAAGAGTTAAATTTGAATATGTTTAGATCAGGAACCAAAGAAAACGTAATTAGATCGGGGAAAGTCAAAAATCGTCGAGTAGTCAATTCTGTTCAATCGAATCCGTACGAGGTAAGTCAATATACAAATAAATGTGTTTTTAATTGAATTATTATTGTTTATATGCTCTTCAACAATGATGAATGATTATATGAGTTGAGTATGTGATATCCAAGAAAGTATCGATAAAGTTTAGACGTCTGGAAAGTCCCGTAAAAACCATAGGAATAGTTAGGATACATATGTTATGACATAGGATCCGATATGTGTATTGGTGTAAGACCACATCTGGGACGTTGGAATCGATTTATAATTTACGTGTAAGACCATGTCTGGGACATTGGCATCATATTTGATTACATGTAAGACCACATCTGGGACGTTGGCGTTGTACGAACTTTCTGAGCTATCCGAGTATCCTTATTGACTCCGAACGGTTCAACAGGCATACTGAGAAATGAATAACTATGTGGATGTGTATCCGATTTAGGTACGTTTGAAATGTTTATCATCATTTGAGAATGAAAGGTAATTAAGTATATGTGCAAGTGATGATAGGTGATATAAGTATGAGAAAATATGTTATAAGTGCAAATGAATTGGGAATATGTGAAATGTATATGAACTATATGGTTGCATAGTATTTCACTATGGAATATATGTATTTTATGATGCTTATATGTGTTATAATATGAGTTTATTTGTATATGGCTTACTAAACTTTTGAAAGCTTACTTTGTGTGTGTTTCTAACTATTTTATAGATATCGAACCTACCGGAAGCTCAGGGATCATCACCACACTATCGAACTCTATTTTGGTACTTTTTGAAAATTTGAATATTCAAGTATGGCATGTATAAGCTAGAAGTATTTGAATGTGTTTTGTAATGTGTATATCTAGCCATGTGATATGGCTTGGTTATATATGTGATTATGACTGAATTTTGGTATATGTTTTGTTTTCAAAAATGGTATGTTTCGATACACTTTTGAATGGCCAAGTAATTGGTCAATTTGGTATGTTTTGGTATATGCTTATTTTGGAATTTGGTATTATTTTAGCATGAGGATGAATGAGGTAAATTAAGTTTATGAATCATATATATTGGTATGATTTTTGGCTTAGGATTTGGCATGATTTGGTACGGGTTACAAGCATGAAATTGTTGATAATGATATGTCTTGAATGGTGTATGTTTTGGTTATGAATTGGTTGAAAATTTGGTATGAAATGAATTGGTTTTGATACTTGTAGGGAGGACCCTTAAAGGGTGGCATTTTGGCATTGTAAATGGCCTATTTTTGTGCACATGGTCAAAGGACATGGGCATGTGTCTCAGCCATGTTACTCGAGGGCCATTTTGAAATAAGCCTGGGCAGACCACAAGAATGGACACACGGATGTGTACCAAGCCGTGTGGCCAACTCAGTTTCAAACACGGGCTAGACACATGGTCGTCTGACCGACCTTGTGACCCAAGTCAGTAGCCTTCCTAATTTTCACACGGTTTGGAACATGGGTGTGTCTTGTGGCTGTGTGGACAAGTTAGTATGTATGCCCTATTTTGCCATGGCCTAGACACACGAGCGTGTCTAATGTTGTGTGTGGCACACAGCCTATTCACACGGGCTTGTGATCTTCCTAACTTTGAAAAATGTTTAAGTTTTAAAAAATTTTGTATGTGTTCAGTCTAGTCTCGACCCTTTTCTAATGTATGTTTAAAGTCTCGCTGACCTATGTAAGGGACTCTGTATGGATATATGACTATGATGTTATGATGATTGTGAAATGAATGCTAAATGTTTCGATATGTCAGGTAATGCCTTTTAACCCTAGTCCGACGACAGATACTAGTTAGGGGTGTTACATTTGGTTGGTATCAGAACTACGGTTTAGTTGATTCTAGGACTAACATAGCGTATGTAAGTCTAGCTATACATGCCATATTTATGAACTGTGGTAGTGTGATGAATCCTGACAGTGAAAATGTGCTTTTATATAGTAAATGGATCCCAAATGAGCTGTAGCTAATGACGTCAAAAGTAACTCGCCTGCTCCCGCTCAAGGGATAGCGCCATCCGAATCTAGACCTGCTACGCGTACCCACGAGGGAGAGGCTAAGCAAGCCTTTTACCAAATGATGAACAATTGGTTCACCCAATATATCCAAACTAATCCAACTGTGCCACAACCTTCACCCCCGTTCAATCCTCCGCAAGTCCTTGTCATGCCACAAGTTAATCCGTTTCAGTTGAATAAGCCTCTATTTGACAAAATTAAAAAATATGGGGCCGAAGAGTTTCGTGTTACTACTAATGATGATGCCGAGAGAGCTAAATTCTGGTTAGAGAATACGATACAAGTGTTCGATGAATTGTCATTGACTCCAGATGAATGCCTTAAATGTGTTGTGTCACTTCTGAGAGAAATAGCGTATCATTGGTGGAATAAATTGATATCAGTGGTTCCGAGAGAACGAGTCGCCTGGGATTTCTTTCAAATAGAATTCTGAAAGAAATACATCAATCCAAGATTCATTTATTAGAAACGTAAAGAGTTTCTTAAGTTAAAATAAGGTCGTATGTCTGTTATAGAATACGAGCGAGAATTTGTTAGATTGAACCAGTATGCACGAGAATGTGTCTCGAACAAAGCAATCATGAGTAAAAGATTTGAAGATGGTTTGAATGAAGATATTTGTTTGTTAGTCGAGATTCTGCAGATAAAAGAGTTTGTTGTACTTGTTGAGCGAGCATGTAAAGCTGAAGAACTAGGGAAAGATTAAAGAAAAGCTGACTCAGAAGCTAGAGATGTGAGAAAGAGATCTGCAAGTAAATCATTTCAGTCTACTTCAAAGAAATTCCGAGATGATTATAGTTGTTCAAAGGCTAATATGGGGCATTCGAGTAGAGATCGTGCTAGATCGCATTCGAGCTTTAAAACTCCTACTATTTCTGTTGCAAGTGTTGGAAATGTCCGATTCGATCAACCCGAGTGTAAACACTATGGTAAAAGAAATCCCAGCAATTATAGACTGTATGGTCGAGCTTGTTTCAAATATGGATCTTTAGATCACTTTATTCTTGATTGTCCCGAGTCTGTTGAGCAAGAGATTGTGCAAAATCCGAGACCGAGTAACACTTTAGATAGAGGTAGGCCTCCTAGAAATATGAGAATTGTGAATGGTAGTCAAAGAGGGACTAAAGACACCGCTGTTCAAATCTGAGGCTAGAGCACCTGCCAAAGCCTATGCCATTCAAGCTCGTGAGGAAGCTTCGTCTCCTGATGTTATAACGGGTACATTTACTCTTTACGATACTTCTGTGATTACAGTAATAGATCCGGGATCAACGCATTATTATATATGCATGAATTTAGTAACCAGTAAGACTTTTCCTGTAAAGTCTACTGAATTTGTAATTAGAGTATCGAACCCCTTAGGTAGATTTGATTTGGTTGATAAAGTCTGCAAGAATTGTCCGTTAATGTTTCGAGACATTTGTTTTTCGGCTGATCTGATGTTATTACCTTTCGATGAGTTTGATATAATTTTTAATATGAATTGGCTAACTTTGCACGATGCTATTGTTAACTGCAAATGGAAAACTATTGATTTGAGATACAAGAATGATGAAATAGTCCAAATTGAATCTAGTGATTTGAACTGGTTACTGGCTGTGATTTTGTCAATGAAAGCTCTAAGTATTGTGAGAAAGGGTTGTGAAGCTTAATTTGCTTATGTGATTGATTCGAAAGTAATAGAAAAGAAACTTGAATCAGTGCCTGTTGTCTGTGAATTCCCTGATGCGTTTCCTGAAGAACTTCCGGGATTACCTCCGATTCGATAAGTTGAATTTGGCATTCAGTTAGTACTAGGAACTACTTCGATTTTGATAGCTTCGTATAGAATGGCTCTAACCGAGTTAAAAGAATTAAAATCTTAGTTGTAAGAATTGACTGATAGAGGATTCGCAAGACCAAGTTTCTCACCTTGGGGTGCTACTGTTCTATTTGTGAAAAAGAAAGATGGCACGATGAGAATGTACATTGATTATCATTAGCTGAACAAAGTGACTATCAAGAATAAATATCCTTTGCCCAGAATTGACGATTTGTTTGATCAGTTTAAAAGAGCTATGTGTTTCCAATTATAGATCTGAGATCGGGTTATTATCAATTGAGAGTAAAGGATTCAGACATTCTGAAAACTGCTTTTTGAACGAGGTACGGATACTATGAGTTTTTAGTTATGTCTTTCTGATTAACTAATGCACCTGCTATCTTTATGGACTTAATGAATCGGATATTTAGACCGTATTTAGATTGATTTTTCATTGTATTCGTTGATGACATTTTGATTTATTCGCGTGATAAAACCGAACATGTTGAACATCTGAGGATAGTGCTACAAACTTTGCGAGATAAGCAATTGTATGCAAAGTAAATGTGAATTCTGGTTACAAGAAGTCAGATTTCTGGGATATATTGTATCAGCATCTGGTATCCGAGTTGATCTAAGCAAAACTTCAGCTATCTTAGATTGGAAGCCTCCGAGAAATGTTTCTGAAGTCCAAAGTTTTCTGGGACTGGCTGGTTATTACCAACGGTTTGTAATAAGCTTTTCGATGATCGTGACTCCGTTAATGAAATTGCTTCAAAAAGATGTGAAATTTGAATGGTCTGAAAAGTGTCAAAAAAGTTTTGATTAGTTGAAAGCCCTACTGACAGAAGCTCTAGTGTTAATACAAGCAGAATCGGGTAAAGAATTTGTGATCTATAGTGATGCATCGTTAAATGGTTTGGATTGTGTTTTGATGCGGGAAGGTAAAGTCATAGCTTATGCCTCGAGACAGTTAAAGCCGCATGAAAAGAATTATCCGAACCATGACCTTGAGCTGACTGCGATTGTATTCGCGTCGAAAATTTGGCGCCACTATCTGTTTAGTGAGATATGTCACGTTTATTCCGATTACAAAAGCTTGAAATATTTGATGACTCAGAAATATTTGAATCTACGACAGACAAGATGGCTAGAGTTGCTAAAAGATTATGAGCTTGTTATTGATTATCATCCGGGAAAAGCAAATGTTGTGGCTGATGCTTTGAGTCAGAAATCGTTAATTACATTACGTGCTATGAATGTTTAGTTGTTTATATCTGATGATCGTTCGGTTTTAGAGAAATTGAAAGCGAGACCATTGTTTTTACAATAGATTATTGATGCTCAGAAAGTAGATAATGAGATAATAGCAAAACGAGCTCAAAGTGAATTGAATTCTGATTCAGAAATTAGAGTTGATGATAATGATTGTTTGAGATTCCAAGATCAGATTTGTGTTCCGAGAAATTTAGAGTTGATTGAAATGATTTTGAACAAATCTCACAATAGTCGATTATCTGTACATCCGGGTAGTACGAAAATGTATAATGATTTGAAACAACATTACTAGTGGTCTGGAATGAAAAGGGATATCCCTAATTTTGTTTTGAAATGTTTAATCTGTCAACAAGTTAAAGCTGAACATCAGGTGCCATCCGATTTGTTACAACCAATTATGATTCCGGAGTGGAAGTGGGATAGAGTGACAATGGATTTTGTTTAGAGTTTACCCCTATCTCCGAGAAAAAAAGATGTGATCTAGGTTGTGATTGATCGATTGACGAAATCAACTCATTTTATTTCGGTACGATCCGATTACTCGCTTGATAAGTTAGCTGAGTTATACATTTCAAATATTGTGAGATTGCACGGTGTGCCATTGTCTATTGTGGTAGATAGAGATCCAAGATTCATTTCGCGATTTTGGAAGAAACTACAAGAGGCTCTAGGTAAGAAATTACATTTTAGTAGTGCTTTTCACCAGCAGACGGATGGTCAATCTGAGCAGATTATTCAAAGTTTCGAGGATATGTTGAGATGTTGTATTCTTGAATTTGAAGGTAAGTGGGAACAATATCTGTCATTGATTGAATTTGCCTATGATAATAGTTTTCAATCGAGCATTAAAATGGCACCGTACGAAGCCTTATATGGTAGAAAATGTCGTACACCATTGTATTGGTCAGAACTCAGTGAGAATAAGATACATGGGGTTGATTTGATAAAAGCGACTAAACAGAAGGTGAAAATGATTCATGAAAGTGTGAAAACAGCTTCCGATCGACAGAAATCTTACATAGATTTGAAACGAAAAGATGTTGAAATTGAGATCGATGATAAAGTGCTTTTGAAAGTGTCCCCGTGGAAGAAAGTACTCCAATTTGGCAGAAAAGGCAAATTGAGTCTGAGGTTCATCAGGCTATATGAGATTATTGAGCGTATCGAGCCGGTTGCATATAGATTGTTGTTGCCACCTGAGTTAGAAAAATGTGTTTCATGTATCGATGCTTCGATGATACGGATTTGATCCCTTGCATGTAATTTCTCCGTCTGAGATTGAGATCCAGTCTGATATGACCTATGAAGAAAAACTATTCCGCATCTTAGCTCGCGAGGTTAAAGAATTGCAAAATAAGAAAATTCCGTTACTTAAAGTATTATGGCACCAAGGCGGTGTTAAAGAGGCTACGTGGGAGCCCGAAGATGCTATGAGACAACAATATCCGAACCTGTTCAACGGTAAGATTTTCAGGGACGAAAATCCCTAAAGGGGGAAGAGTTGTAACAGCCCAATTTAGATCCTATTGGAATAATGGTTTTGGTGAGTCTGAAAAATATTTTAATATTATTTTCCGTACTTAAAATATGTGAATTAAAATCTGTGAAAGTTTCGTGTGAAAATTTTATTATTTTTGTGCTGATTTGATAAAAAGAACCTAATCGTAGAAAATGCAATAGTGAGGTTCCATATGTTAAAAGTGCCTATGTGCTATGTCTTTTTAAATGAGAAGTCCTTATGTTGTTAATATGGCATTTACATGGTAAATGGACATTAATGGCCTTAATATATGTGATTTTATAATGGATTAAGAATGGTTAATGTGGTAACTTAGTATATTATGTTAATTTAATAAAACAAAAACATGAATTTGGTGATATATTCATCACCATTGCAGAAAAATCAAAGAAAAAGAAAAGATAAAAGAGTTTTAGGGTTCAGCTATGCTAAAGCTTGATTAAAGGTTCATTTTTAATCCGTTTTCGATAATTTCTATGTTTTTGTGATCATTTTTTGTGTTTTACTAAGCCCATGTCTCAATTTTTGATTTTGTTGATGATTTTGAGTTATGCCATCAGTGAAATTGTAAGCTTTGTGAAGTTAGTTGTTGGTAATGAAAGATATGTGTTGGGTTAATATATTTTGTCTTTGAATTTTTGATGAATTTGAGTAATTTAGGCTAAATTGTGAAAATGAGAAATTGAGGGACTAAAATGTGAAATAAATGAAATATTTGGACTTATATGAACATTAGGAAAATTCAGCTAAACATGTGTATGTGGAAACTTTGTATGTTTTTTGATTTTTGTGATTAGAGACTAAAATGTTAAAATGTAAAAATGTGAGGGCTAATTTTTAAAATGCCCTAAATGTGTATATATGGATTAATTTGAATGATTTGGTGAATAAAAGAGTTAAATTTGAATATGTTTAGATCAAGAAAAAAAGAAAACAAAATTAGATCGGGGAAAGTCGAAAGTCATCGAGTAGTCTATTTCGTTCGTTCGAATACGTACGAGGTAAGTCAATATACAAATAAATGTGTTTTGAATTGAATTTTTATTGTTTACATGCTCTTGAAAAATGATGAATGATTATATGAGTTGTGTATGAGATATCCGAGAAAGTATCGACAAAGTTTCGACGTCCGAAAAGTCCTGTACGAACCATAGGAATAGTTAGGATACAAATGTCATGACATAAAATCCGATATGTGTTTTTGTATAAGACCCCATCTGGGACGTTGGCATCAACTTCTGATTTACATGTAAGATCCTGTCTGGGACAGTGGCATCGATATTTTATTACATGTAAGACCACGTCTGGGACGTTGGTATTGTACGAGCTTTCTGAGCTATACGAGTATCCTTATTGATTCTGAACGGTTCAAGGGCATACCGAGAAATGAATAACTATGTGGATGTGTATCCGGTTTAGGTACGTTTGAAATGTTTATCATCATTTGAGAATGAAAGGTAAGTATATTTTCAAGTGATAATAACTGATATAAGTATGAGAAAATATACTATAAGTGCAAATGAATTGGGAATATGTGAAATGTGTATGAACTATGTGGTTGTGATAGTATTTGACTATGGAATATATGTATTTTATGATGCTTGTATGTGTTATAATATGAGTATATTTGTATATGGCTTACTAAGCTTTTGGAAGCTTACTTTTTGTGTGTTTCCAACTGTTTTATAGATAACGAACCTACCGGAAGCTCGGGGATCGTCGAGGATCAACACCATACTATCGAACTCTATTTTGTTACCTTTTGAAAATGTGATTATTGAAGTATGGCATGTATAGGCTAGAAGTATTTTAATATGTTTTGTAATGTGTATATCTAGCCATGTGATTATGAATGAATTTTGGTTTATGTTTTGTGTTCAAAAATGATATGTTGTGATATACTTTTGAATGGCCAAGTGGATTGGTCAATTTGGTAAGTTTTAGTATGTGCCTATTTTGGAATTTGGTATTAATTTAGCATGAGAATGAATGAGGTAAATTCAAATTATGAATCATATATTTGTATGATTTTTGGCTTAGGATTTGGCGTGATTTGGTATGGATTACAAGCATGAAATTGTTGATAATGATATGTTATGAATGGTGTATGTTTTGGTTATGAATTGGTTGAAAATTTGGTTGAAATGAATTGGTTTTGCTACTTGTAGGGAGGACCCTTAAAGGGTGGCATTTTGGCCTTGTAAAAGGCCTATTTTTGCCCACACGAGCAAGGACACAGGCTTGTGTCTCAGCCGTGTTACTCGAGGGCCATTTCGAAATGAGCTTGGGTAGACCACACGGATGCACACACGGGACTGTGCCAGGCCGTGCGGCCAAGTCAGTTTTGAACATGGGCTAGACACACGGGCGTGTGACTGACTGTGTGACCCAAGTCAGTAGCCTCTCTAATTTTCACACGGCCTGGCACACAAGCGTGTCTTGTGGCAGTGTGGATAAGTCAGTATGTAAGCCCTGTAACACCCCTCACCCGTATCCAACGTCTGGACAGGGTTCGAGGAGTTACCGGACTTAAACATTCACAACATGCAAAACCGGGCCACAAAATTTCACCAAAAATTAAAACATCTCGAACACATGCATATTGTCCCTTATATAGGTCTTCGAAACCTATAACATACATTGGGGTGGTTCGGGACTAAACTAAGAACTTTGAAAATTTTTGGGCAACTTAACTAATTTTCTTGCTTCAGAGAGTCATACGCCTGTGTGGATTAGGTCGTGTGGTCAATTTCAAGGCTATTTTCCAAGCCAATTGTCACCCTTAATTTCATACATACACTTATACATTTTCATAGAAATTGACATGGCATATTTGAGTAATTATATATACACAATCAAGACACAAGCATGGCATTCTTACAACAACACATAACATATTACCAGCCATGCATGGCAAACAAGCATATGCACATCACTAATATCAGACATAACATGAATAGCTAGATTTATAAGTTAGAATCATTAGCTCACTAAAGACCAATATATTTGGACAAATTATAATAACACATGTTATAAAACTAGGTTCCTATACATGCCACTCACTTGATAATTCTAGCATATGTGTTTATATTGTCAAGGTGTTGGCTTGATAGTGTGATGCTGCCTCCGACGATCTCCAACCCCAATTTAACCTGACAACACTAAAAGAAATGGAAAGGAGGGGGTAAGCTTTACGCTTAGCAAGCTTGCATGAAAATAATAAGCAGTTTACTAACATGCTTTCCATAGTAAAACTATCCCAATTGTACATTTACACATGTTCTGGTTAAGTTGTTTTCTTGAGTCACAATTACTGTATCATTTATATCTGGAGCTATGAAACTCCAAATTTAGATCCGTAATTTTTTCCAGAAACTAGAAACATATATATTTTATTATTTAAAACCTCCCCTATGTTGTTGTTTGACAGCTTCAACCACTCGTCACTAAAATTTAATTATCGTTTTCTACCAAATTCAAATGAGGTTCTTGTTTCTTTCTTATAAAAATAAATTCAATAAGGAATCTAACCATGTAAATTATGTTCCTTAAATATTTTTTTATAATTTTCATTTATTTTTACAATTCAGAACAGGGGATTACGAAATTAGTCTAAACTAGTCTTACAAAAATATAAATATCTAAAAATACAGAATTCCTTTGTTTTCTCTGTTTCTTTTATATGAAAATAGACTCAATAAGCTTTAATTACATATCTTATTCCACTTCTATTTCAACTTCTACTATTTGTGGTGATTTTTCAAAGTCACTCCCCTGCTATTGTTTTAGACTGTTTATACCAAATTTCATTCCTTCACTAAAATTTCTTATTATCAACTTTCAAGATAATACTTATCCATATTAATCTTATCAAAAATTCAATCACATATCTAACTAATAATTCAAAACTCATATATTCATATTCCGGTATTATCCCACATTTTTTTTCACGTTAAGTTTCATTTAGCAAACTTGTTTCTCCCGGTGAACACTTCGAAAGGTAACAATATCCAGTGGTTTTAGCACATAGCTCTACACTATTGGGTTAACATGTAATTGTGGCATACGAACTTCGTGCCACTTTTCAAATTAACATGTATAACTGTGGCATATCCACTTAGCACCATGTTACATGTTTAACTGTGGTATATCAACTTAGCACCATGTTAATGAATCAATATATGTAACCGTGGCATATGCACTTAGCACCATGTTACATGTTTAACCGTGGTATATCCACTTAGAACCACGTTAATGAATCAATATATGTAACCGTGGCATATCCACTTAGCACCACGTTACATGTATAACTGTGGTATATCCACTTAGCACCACGTTACACATATAACCGTGGTATATCTACTTAGCACCACATTAATGAATCAATATATGTAACCGTGGCATATCCACTTAGCACCACGTTACATGTTTAACCGTGGTATATCCACTTAGCACCACATTAATGAATCAATATATGTAACCGTGGCATATCCACTTAGCACCACGTTACATGTATCAATATGTGTAATCGTGGTATATCCAGTTAGCACCATGTTACAAGTATAATAGTGGTATATCCACTTAGCACCACATTTTTTTCATTCCGAAGGTTCAACCGAGATTTCCTCATTTAATATTAATTCATCAACTATAAATCACCGTTTGTGTCCATTAATTGAACAATACTAAAACTTATTTCATTTGAACTCTCTTCACAAGTCCATTTCATTTCACATGTCAAACATGTACTCATGAGTTTCAAGTACGTACCTGTGCTATCTCTTAGCAAAACCACTCGTGCAAACAGGACAATCATATGCAAGATCTCATATTCTCGGTAATCACCCATTTCTTTTAAATATCATATTCCATCAAATTTCTATTAACATCAAATTCAATACAATTATAACAAATTACTTTTCATGTGTATCGATAATAACATGAATAATAGGCTTATTAAATCACGCGAACTTACCTCGGATCCAGAAATGGCAATTTACCATTCTAGTCCATAACCTTGTATTCTCCTGATTTAAGCCCAAATTTCGATTTCCTTTATCTATAATATCACATTTAGCCTACTAATTAGTCACACTATTCATATGGGTCTAAAAACCATATTTTTACAAATTTTCATTTTGACCCCTAAACTTTTTCATATTTTCACTTTTGCCCCAAGGTTCGAAAATTAAACTTCTTCCTATTTTATTATGTTTTATGACATGCTGATCATTTTTCCCTTCTATAGAAACATCAAATTCTCACTCTAACATGTATTGATGAACATTAGGTATTTTTACCGATTATGTCGTTTTACTCGTTTTCACGTAAAATCGCTTAGCAAAAGTTGTTTAACATAATTTCAATCTTCATATTCTACCATTAAACATCAAAATATGCATATCATTCATGGGTAAATTCTTAAACATAAATCCTAGCTCAAAATAATGGTAGAAATGAGCAGATCATGTTATCGGGATTTCAAAAATACATAGAACATTAAAAACGAAGCTCGGAATCACTTACTATTAAGCTTGGAAGCTTGGCCAAACCCTAACCATGGCTTCTCTTGGTACATTCTACTGTAGCAGGAAGAAAGGGACACATTTGGGGTTTAAAATTTGTCTTTTAATTTATTTTACCCGTAAATGACCAAAATGCCCTTTTTACTATTCTTTCAAAATTTACCCAACCAAGGCCATTTTTGTCCAACAAGTTATACAATGGTTTAATTTTCATTTAAGGACCTCCCATTTAAAATTTCATGATAATTAGACACTTCTAACATGTAAAACTTAACTTTTGCACTTTTTTACAATCTAGTCCCTTTTACTAAATTGAGTAGCCCAATCGTCAAAATTTTCGAAAGAAATTTTCACAAAATAATTCCACGAAATCGTAGACCATAAAAATATAATAAAAATGGAATTTTCTTTATCAGATTTGTGGTCCCGAAACCACTATTTCGACTAAGCCCTAAATCAAGATGTTACATTTCTCCCCCCTTTAGGGATTATCCTCCCCGAAAATCTCACCAGAAAAGTGGTTTTGGCTTTTCACTTGGATTGCTCAATGCTATAATCAATGTCACAGAACTTTCACTTAGGCTAAACTTTTACTACCTATCTCTTTAAATTTTACATACAAAAATCATAAGTGGTATTCAGTTTACAGTACTTTTACTGAAACTTAATCTCTACCAGAAGGCTCATGTACTCAAAAGTCCGATCAATACTATCATGTTACATATACATTCGCACTCGAATCTTTTCAGGTTTGAATAGTAAAACTATTCAGTTCATCTCAACCTCATACTCTTTATAATTTCACACAATCCAATTATTTGTCAATTCAACCCTCAGCTACTTTTTATTTCAAGCCTCTTCTGGCTTTCCAAAGAAATCATGATATGAAACTCGGATCTCAATCCGATTAGTGGTGATTAAAATTCCATGATATCCAAAATTCACACAGACACGAAATTCTATGAATCTGGTGAGTAGACATTCGGGTATACCAACATAATTTACACATCTCATAACGTTTAACAATGCTACGTATCACTTTCCTTTTTCAAGGACAGGAATGATCCAAACAAGAAATTCCATATTAACCTTTTCTATTTCCATTCTAATTCCCAAATGAAAAAAAATAATTTTGATGATTCTTGCTATACATCTTTAAACTTTCAACATTTCAAGAATTTTTACTCAAAAATAAACAATGATCATTTCAGCATTTTCTTTAATACCCCGATTATCTTCACATTATCAATATCAGATCTTCTTATTGCATACGATTCTTCTAGGAAACATACACTTCTTAATTAGAATATTCATCTTTTTACCCGTAAAGAAATAAAATCTTATTCTCAAGCATGCAAATATCATTAAATTCTAGGCATATATTCCATACAGATTGAACAATCAAGTCGACCTTATTCATTCGTAATTGATATTTCAAGAAATTCTCTCTTCTAGTCAACAGAACGATTCAACATGCATCATTCCAAAGTCACTCATCATGCCAATTGAAGACCATAACAAATGCATTAACATAAGTAATATTGATACCTCAACTGAATACATTAACTCTAATTCACTTACTTGAGAAAGGAAATCCACCATACATATTAGGACTTGAAATTTCACCATATTAGCAGGATTAATTCAAAGGTATATTCATACTTATTCTTTATATGCATTAATCACAAGTTGGAGGTCATGCTCTAAGTGCAAGTCATGATCAACAAGTTACAAGATAAAATATCCAGAAAACCTAAGATAGAGAAATCTGAAACTGATAAGCCCAAAATAAGGAAATCCAAGATAAAGAAATCCATGATAAGGAAATCTCATTTACAGCACTTCATCAGAAGACCGAGAACCAGACTAATAAAAATATGAAAGTCCCCAATGTTTTTTTTCAAAGAAAAGAAATCCTGAATAACATCATTCCAAACCACTAACAACAAATACGACCGGAACTATATGCTTCTCAAATATATAAAATCAATCAGAGCAATGATCGGTAGAAATAGAATCATGGCACCATACACAATTTCTCATCGATTCCCAACAGGCGGAATATAACAAAATACTAGAGAAAAATAGAACCATGCAGATTATAATCCAATCAGACTAACAACACATTCGTTTAATGTTAAGATCAGGGAACATTTTCATAATATAAGAATTCATCAGGGATTAGATAGCCCCAATAATATTTTTGGTGTCAGATAGTCTCATACCATATCTCAATAAAGACAATTACAAATTGTTCACTGTAATTACCATGCTTGGACATTTCATATTTTGAACATTATTCCTTTAACTATTTCTGCTGTCCCAAATTCCATAATATTCCCTTTACTAAGAAAACCAATTCATGAGGGAATTTCAATCAATACATTTCTCGACATCATACTAGGATGGATCGTTTTACCAAAATTAACCTCTTTCACTAACTGTGATGTTGCAAAAATTAAACAATCTTTCGATCAACCCGATATCTTTCTAGTTCATGTTTGTACTTATCAACCCAGTCTCAATCTCTAGTCATGCTTATAACCGTTCCATCATTGAACTCTTTGGTTTCTCTCCTGGAAACTCATTCAACATAAATCTCAGGAATTTTCATTATAAAACACCACTTTGGTAAGAGTGAGGGGGTCGTAGGGCCTCTGACTCAACTCTCATATACATGTAACACAGTTTTCATCATAGCAATCATATGTCAATTAAGTCATTCATTTCGAGTAACTAACATTCATATTGATTTTACACTCACTTTCCAGTTATCTCATTTAAACAAGTGTCCTTATACATATATTTCCATGTTTCCTAGATAATCTTACTTATCCATTCATTCAATCAGACAAGTCAAGCACATAATATAATATAAGGGCCAAACAAACATGGATAAGTATATCACAATCCAAACTTTCATCTTACACATCATCATATACATATAATTACAATCATATATATCAGTCCAAGCAATTTAATACATTTACTCAAGTTTTACAAGCTTACCAATCATAATCATCCTAACCAATAGACATGAATATTCACCTTATCAATATTTTTATAAGTTACTCAAATACATGCATTTGTTCAAATAAATCGATCATATACGTCATGGAATTGTCTATTAATCATATATAAGCTCATTTCACCATGTACACATTTCATAAATCCTCATTCATACCTTTCCAAGTTTCATTTCATCATAACTATACTTTACTTGAATATTTGAGCATCACATTAAACATGGTCGGTGTAGCTTGGTTGGAGAGTACCTTTGTCTAAATAAAGTGGCTCTCATACGCGTCGGGAGACATTACACTATCACAGATCGATGGCATGTATAGTTGAACTTTTACACATGCTAAGTTAGTTCGAGAACCGAATAAACCATAGATTTGATACCACTAAATGTAACACCCCTCACTCGTATCCAACGTTGGGACAGGGTTCAAGGCGTTACAAGACTTAAACATTCACAACATGCAAAACCGGGCCACAAAATTTCACCAAAAATTAAAACATCTCGAACACATGCATATCATCCCTTATATAGGCCTTCGAAACCTATAACATACATTGGGGTGGTTCGGGACTAAACTAAGAACTTTGAAAATCTTTGGGCAACTTAACTAATTTTCTTGCTTCGGAGAGTCACACGCCCGTGTGGATTGGGTCGTGTGGTCAATTTAAAGGCTATTTTCCAAGCCAATTGTCACCCTTAATTACCTATATACACTTATACATTTTCATAGCAATTGACATGGCATATTTGAGTAATTATATATTCACAATCAAGACACGAGCATGGCATTCTTACATCAACACATAACATATTACCAACCATGCATGGCAAACAAGCATATGCACATCACTAATATCAGGCATAACATGAATAGCTATAAGTGAGAATCATTAGCTAACTGAAGTCCAATATATTTGGCTGAATTATAATAACACATGTTATAAAACTAGGTCCCTATACATGCCACTCACTTGATAATTCTAGCATATGTGTTTATACTGTCAAGGTGTTGGCTTGATACTGTAATGTTGCCTCCGACGATCTCCAACCCTGATTTAACTTGACAAAACTAAAAGAAATGGAAAGGTGGGGATAAGATTTACACTTAGTAAGCTCGCATGAAAATAATCAGCAATTTACTAACATGCTTTCCATAGTAAAACTATCCCAATTGTACAGTTAAACATGTTCTGGTTAAGCTCTTTTCTTAAGTCACAGTCACTAAATCATTTATAAATGGAGCTACGGAACTCCAAATTAAGATCCATAAATTTTTCGAAAAACAAAACTCATATATATTTCCATCATAAAATTTTCAGAATTTTTTGTCCAGCCAAAAAGTACATTTTATTATTTAAAGTCTCCCATATTTTGCTATTTGACAGCTTCGACCACTCTTCACTAAAATTTAATTATCTTTTGCTATCAAATTGAAATGATGTTCTCGTTTCTTTCTTCTAAAATAAATTCAATAAGGAATCCAACCATATAAATTATGTTCCTTAAATATTTTTTTACAATTTTTAATGATTTTTACAATTCAAAAAAGGGGATCACTAAATCAGTCTGAACCAGTCTTACAAAAATATAAATATCTCAAAATTAAGAATTCTTTTGTTTTCTCTATTTCTTTTATATGACAATAGATTCAATAAGATTTAATTTAATATCTCATTGCACTTCTATTTCAACTTCTACTATTTTTTGTGATTTTTCAAAGTCACTCCCCTGCTGTTGTTTTAGACTGTTTATCCCAAATTTCATTCCTTCACTAAAATTTCTTATTATCAACTTTCAAGATAATACTTATCCATATTCATCTTATCAAAAATTCAATCACATATCTAACTCGTAATTAAAAACTCATATATTCATATTTCGATATCATCCCACATTTTTTTTCACGTTAAATTTCATTTAGCAAACTTGTTTCTCCCGGTGAACACTTCGGAAAGTAACAATATCCGGTGGTTTTAGTACATAGCTCCACACTATTGGGCTAACATGTAATTGTGGTATACACACTTAGTGCCACTTTTCAAATTAACATGTATAACTGTGGCATGTCCACTTAGAACCACATTACATGTTTAACCGTGGTTTATTTACATAGCACCACATTACTGAATCAATATATGTAACCGTGGCATATCCACTTAGCACCACATTACATGTTTAACCGTGGTATATCCGCTTAGCACCACGTTAATGAATCAATATATGTAACCATGGCATATCCACTTAGCACCACGTTACATGTATCAATATGTGTAATCATGGTATAACCACTTAGCACCACGTTTTTTCATTCCAAAGGTTCAACCGAGATTTCCTCATTCAATCTTAATTCATCAACTACAAATCACCGTTTGTGTCCATTAATTGAACAATACTAAAAATTATTTCGTTTGCACTCTCTTCACAAGTCCATTTCATTTCACATGTCAAACATGTACTCATGAGTTTCAAGTACATACCTGTGCTATCTCTTAGCACAACTACTCGTGCAAACAGGACAATCATATGCAAGATCTCATATTCTCGGTAATCACCCATTTCTTTTAAATATCATATTCCATCAAATTTCTATTAACATCAAATTCAATACAATTATAACAAATTATATTTCATGTATATCAATAATAACATGAATAATAGGATTATTAAATCACGCGAACTTACCTCGGATCCAAAAATGTCAATTTACCATTCTATTCCATAACCTTGTATTTTCCCGATTTAAGCCCAAATTTTGATTTCCTTGGTCTATAATATTATTACATTTAGCCTAATAATTAGTCACACTATTCATATGGGTCTAAAACTCATGTATTTACAAATTTGCTTTTTGACCCCTAAACTTTTGCATATTTTCACTTTTGCCCCAAGGTTCGGAAATTAAACTTCTTCCTATTTTATTATGTTTTATGACATTATGATCATTTTCCCTTCTATAGCAACATCAAATTCTCACTCTAACATGTACTTATGAACATTAGGTATTTTTACCGATTATGTCATTTTACTCGTTTTCACGTAAAATCGCTTAGCAAAAGTTGTTTAATACAATTTCAAGCTTCATATTCTACCATTAAACATCAAAATACATGCATATCATTCATGGGTAAATTTTTAAACATGAATCCTAGCTTAAAATAATGGTAGAAATGAGCAGATCATGTTACCGGGATTTCAAAAATACATTGAACATTAAAAATGAAGCTCGGAATCACTTACTATTAAGCTTGGAAGCTTGGCCTGTAACACCCCGTACCCGAGACCGTTGCCGGAGTCGGACACGAGGGGTTAGCAGACTTAATTCACTTATTCACAGTCCATTTTAAAAATTTCCAGACAAGCTGGCTAACTGCGTCACTGTCACCTTAAAAATCATATCTTGAGTTCCAAAACTCGAAAGTCAGTTTTGTAAATTTTCCCTGAAACTAGACTCATATATCCATTTACAAATTTTTTTCTAGAATTTTGGTCTGGCCAATTAGTACAGTTTATTAGGTAAAGTCTCCCCTGTTACAGGGTTCGACTACTCTGATCTTCTTGCATTACGACTTATATATCTCCCTATACAGGGCTTCAATACTTATGCCGTTTGTTTCTATTGAAACTAGACTCAAAAAGGAATCTATACATATATGGCATGACTTCTAATTATCTCTGGTTAATACATAATGAATTTCCAAAATCAGATCAGGGGATCCAGAAATCACTCTGGTCCTATTCCACGGAAACTTACATATCCCTTAAAATAAAACTCATATCATCGTTTCGTTTCTTCCGTATGAAAGTAGATTCATCAAGGTTCGATTACATAATTTATTCACTATTTAATTCCATTCGCACTATTTTTAGTGATTTTTCAAACTTACGCCACTGCTGCTGTCAGCATCTGCCTTTAAGGTAGACTTTACCTATTTCATAGTTTCCATGATTCAACTAGCCCTTTAGCATATATAGCAAAAATTATGATCATGATTAACCATTCCAATGGCCAATCATTGCCAAGCATATCCACACCTCTCAATAACCATATACATACAAAATGATTATAACACTATGCTTAAAATATATAAGCCATTTTCGCATGGCTATCCAAATATATACAACACCAAATACTTGACTAATAACACAAGGGTAGTCCTATACATGCCATTTTCAGAGTTCAACCAAAAGTGTACCAAAAGGGGCTTTCATAGTGTGGATGACTTCGACTTCGACAATCCCGAGTCCGATAGTTGACGAACCAAAATCTATAAAACAGAGATTCAAAGAAACGGAGTAAGCATTAAATGCTTAGTAAGTTTTGAGCCATGAAATTAGACACAACTAAAGTGTAGCATTCATATGGTTAAACGGATAATTTCATATGCACAAATTCTCAATATCATACTTACTTCACATTACCAACCCTTATATTCATACACAAAAGATCAACTTAGCCAAAGGCCGGTAGCTCATTTATCGACTGAGCGAATACTATTTGTAAGGGATCAACTAATTCAATGCATATACGAAACATACCTCATCGCTGGGATTTCACGAGCGTATTAATTGAAACTATTACAGCAAGGTCGCTCATTCCCCAGCCAAGTACCTTCGGGATTTAACCGGATATAGCTACTCTCTCGAATGCCTTCGGGACATAGCCCGGATATAGTAACTCGCACCAATGCCTTCGGGACTTAGCCCGGATATAGTAAGTTGCACAAATGCCTTCGGGACTTAGCCCGGATATAGTAACTCACACAAATGCCTTCGGGACTTAGCCCGGATATAGTAACTCGCACAAATGCCTTCGGGACTTAGCCCGGAACTAGTCACTAGCGCAAATGCCTTCGGGACTTAGCCCGGTTATCATCCAAATATTCATGCACATATCAATAAATCATGACACATCTATATTTCATTTTCATAATTAGAGTTCAAACACAAGTCACGTATTAAGCAATACCATTTTCGGCTCACTAGCCACATACAAACAGCATGGTTTAGTTTGCTTTATGACACGATCTCTATGCACATACGGCTACCCGTCATACGTATAGACTAATTAACTCAACATATAATTCAAGTAGAATCATCATATCACCGTATATTTGTTATGCTCATACGTCATGACTTAATCAAATCGTAAACTAAGTCTCGTTACTCGAAAACTTACCTCGGATGTTGTTGAACGATTTCGATGGCTATTCGACCACTTTTTCCTTCCCTTTATCGGATTTAGTTCCCCTTTGCTCTTGAGCTTAATTTAACAAATAAATTGATTTAATCATTTGAGCATCGAAAAGAGGAACTCAAGGTACTTAGCCCATATATATATACATTAAACATTAAAGTCACATACATATGAAATCATGAATCAACTCAACATATTAACCCACACCCACTTTTAGCCGATTGTCTAAGCCAAGATAAAAGCATCAATATGCTTGCCTCTAACCGAATACATGCAACACCAATCTTCTTCCTATGGCCGAATATGCATGTCTATGTTGAGGCCGATTATATGCTTAATACTTCCTACAAGTATGGTTACTTGTATTGATTATATATCATCTTGTTTCAAGTTCAAAACTCGGCTAATACGCATATATACACTAGTAATCAAATACTAACATTTTGCACTTCACCTTACTACCATTTCACATCTACTTTCTACCATGGCCGAATGCATCAAGACACCATACCATTTAATTTTGGTCATGGGTTACACAAAGAACTTAATGTCTAACTCAAAAATGCCAAAAAGAAAATCCAAGAGTCATCAATCACCATCACATGTACCATTACAAAGCTTCACACTTAGCATGCAAATGACATCAACACAAATCCACCTTAGCCGAAACTTAACTCATCTTCATGCCTCATCACCACAACATCAACCAAGAAGACAACACCTATGGCCGAATATCATCTCCACCTCATAGCAAATATTTAAACCATGGGCTAGGTAGAACTCAAACTAACAACTAAAAACATGCATGAATCTCATGGACAACATCAAACATACCTTAGTCTAGCAAACCACCATAGCCGATTTTCTCAAGCTCTTCCCCCTTCTTCTCTTTATTCTATTCGGCCAAGAACAACATGAGAGCCTTCCTTTTTTTTTCTTTCTCTTTTCCTTTTTTCATCATCATTTACCTTTCCATTATTATTTTATTACCCATACTTCTTACTTTATTTTTCCTAACATAAATCACTAACATAACATGTTTATGACATGTTTTGCCCATAACATTTTGTCCACCTTCCTTGTCATGGCCGGCCACTACTAAATTAAGGGGGAAATTGACATGCAAGTCCACCCTTTTATTACATGCACTAATAGATCCTTATAGATTAACCTATCACATTTCAAAAGTGTCACACATAAGTCCTATTAGCTGAATTCACATGCAATCGACTAAATCGAAGCTTAAAACTTTCACACATTCATATTCACATATTTTAGACAATAAATATCATATTCAAATAATTTGGTGACTCGGTTTAGCAGTCCCGAAACCGCTTTCCGACTAGGGTCACTTTAGGGCTGTCACATGGCCAAACCCTAACCATGGCTTCTCTTGGTACATTCTGTTGTAGCAAGAAGAAAGGGACACATTTGGGGTTTAAAATTTGTCTTTTAATTCATTTTACCCTTAAATGACCAAAATGCCCTTTTTTACTATTCTTTCAAATTTCACCCAACCAAGGCCATTTTTGTCCAACAAGTTATACAATGGTTTAATTATCATTTAAGGACCTCCCATTTAAAATTTCATTACAATTAGACAGCTCGAACATGTGAAACTCAACTTTTGCACTTTTTTACAATTTAGTCCTTTTGACTAAATTAAGTGCCCAAACGTCAAAATTTTTTAACGAAATTTTCACGAAATCATTCCGTAAAATCATAGACCATAAAAATATAATAAAAATGAAATTTTATTCATCGAATTTGTGGTCCTAAAACCACTGTTCCGACTAAGCCCAAAATTTGGATGTTACATGCCTTGTTTTGCCACAACCTAGACACATAAGCGTGTCTAATGTCGTGTGAGGTACACAACCTATTCACGCGGGCATGTGATCTTTATAAATTTTTAAAAATGTTAAAGTTTCAAAAATTTTTGTATGTGTTCGGTTTAGTCCCGACCCTCTTCTAAAACATGTTTAAAATCTCGTTGACCTACGTAAGGGACTATATATGGATGTATGACTATGATTCTATGATGATTGTGAAATGAATGATAAATGTTTTGATATGTCCAGTAATGCCTTTTAACTCTTGTTCGGTGACAGATACGGGTTAGGGGTGTTATGGGGTTATTGTGGATCGACTGACCAAGTCAGCACATTTTCTGGTTGTCCATACCAATTATTCATTACATAAGTTTGCGAGGTTGTATATTTCTAAGATTGTGAGACTGCATGGTGTACCGTTGTCCATCATTTCCGATTGGGACTCTCAATTTACATTTCAATTTTGAAAACAAATTGCACGAGGCTTTGGGAATTCAATTGAACGTTAGTACAACTTTTCACCCACAATCTAATGGGCAATCTGAGCGAGTTATACACATTTTGGAGGACATGTTTGATCTATCGTAAATCATACTATTATTTACATCCCTTTTTACACATAATTATAGCTTGTTTAATAGTAAATCAAATCGTTTTAGTACATATTTAGGTTATCATACTTAAAGTAGTAATTTATGCTTTCTACTAGTTTTATTACATTTTATATATCTAAATAAGGTTACATGGTCTTGTAGTTCATGACGGGAGCTAAAGATGCTTGTTTGGGCCAAAACTGATGCCTATGTCACGACACCAAGATGCTGATGTCTCAACATCGAAGACAGAAGCTAAAAACAAGTTTTGGTGCAAAAATGCCTTTGATGTCGTGACATTGGACTCTGATGTTGCAACACTGCAGGCCTATGTTGCAACCAACCCCCTGCGTAGCCCAAAAACTCATGTACGTTTTAATTACATTTTTAAGGGAAATTAAGTTTATTTGTCCCAACCGAACTGTATGGACTTCAAAGATAGTTTAGTCACTTTAATATTCTGAGTTTAGCCTATATAAAGGTGACTGTAATTAGTTTAAACATACAATTTTAGGGTTTTGATTATTTGGTTTCTCTTTCATTTTTAATTTTTACTTAGGCTATTTGATGTTCTTGTAATTAGAAGAACCTATTCCAAAGTGAGACTTCTACGAGGAGAGATTGTTCTGAAACCACGCTTTCATCGATAAATCCATGAGCATCTCTTTTCCTTATTCTCTTTTTTATATTTCTTTCTTTAACATTTGCTAGATGAATGTTTGTGTAAACATTAGAATCAATTTGTGCTTTCTACATATTTTTCATGTTTCAATTGCTTTAACTTAATTAATTGCTTGAATGATAGAGTTTCTTAACTGATCAGTTGTTTGGGAAAGGAAGAACGTAAAGCAAACCCTAGGCCTAGCCACCCTAAGAAGTTACTTAGGTGGAAATTAATCTAAAATTGGTATGGTCTATACGTGAACACCTTAACCCCAAACCGGTCTAGACTATGAGGTAGGAAGATTAAGTAGTTCTTGTTGACTAGTTATTCTAGTGGAAGATCGGAAGACCCTACTAGGGTATCAACTAGTTGATTGATTAGAACTCTACTTCAATAATGAATTAGGTAAAACAATTGGAACTAGGCTAAAAAGAACTCGCGTAGTTAAAACAAGGAATTGGAAAAGATGATATAGGAACCTAGGAGTAGATTTAAGTTTAGTTAATTTTATTTAGTTTCTTATTATTATTATCATCTTGCTTCTCGATTAACACTACTAATTCGTGACTCCAGTAGATTAGTAATTATTTCCCATAAATGAGGTCAAAAGATAAGTAGTCATTACTGACTCGTTTTGTTCGTGGAAGATCGGAAGATCCTGCTATGGTAGCAACTAGTTAATTGACAAGGAACCCAAAACAATAGTTGATTGCGGTTGTCGAATCAAGCTAATCAACCATCATCAGATTTGATTCCTTCTACTTTTTCCATCTCTTGAAATCTAGTTTTCTTTTATGTTATTTTGTTTTTATTATTAGTACTATAAAAATCCCAAAAGGCTCTTACTTATATTTTCATGCTATAACTTGATTAAAGTATTAATTAGATCTTTTAGTGTGTTGGTTAAAATTGATCTAGCCTCCGCCTCCCTTAGGTACGATCCTTGTAGTACTCACCTAATCCGTTGTAGAATTATATTACAACTAGACCCGTATACTGGTGGATACTGTCTCTTAATTCTATATTTTAATGCAGTATTCACACTTTGGACGTTAGTACGTCCGGAGGTGATCAAGTTGTTGGCGCTGTTGCCGGGGAGGCAACGTCACTAAATTGATTTTAATTCTTGCACTTTAAAAGAATAATTAGGAAATCTGTAGGTTATAATTATGACTTCTAATTTGTTTTTTCAAAATTAACACTTCTAACATTTTTTTTTAGGAATCCTAGACACTATTAACCAAATAATCAGTCAGCATAAACTAATGGATGCCTTTTATTATATGTGGTACTCTGAAGACTTCAATTATGATGAAGATATTTACGAAGGAGTCTATGAAGATTGCGAGATCTAGGAGAATCAATGATTACTAATTCTTGAATTGAGTCAACTCCGAGGAGAAACCTAGTTCTTCCTAAAGATGATGATGACCATAATGATATGTCGTTAGAAAGGTACGAAGAGGTGCTAAGTCCAAAATTGAGGTGAAAAAAGAATATTTTCATAAATGCTTGTGAAGGAGGAGAAATTCCATACTGTTATCCACTTTAGCATACAGAAGAATATCCAGAATAGGTGAACAAAATAACAACAAAGAAAGGTATGGAGCTGGTAAGGGAAATGGCTAGTGGACCTGATAGTCAGATAAGTATGGAACCCATCGTTCCTTCAATTACGAGATCTTCTAATCAAGTAGGAACACCAGAGCAACATAACGCGGACCTACCAATAGAGACGATGGCCTTCATGATCGACTCAGTGGAAGAATGTCTATCAATTCAGAAATCCATAGAGCAAAATAAAAAGAAACCAGTAATCTTAGCTAATAAGCCTGAATTGACCATTCTTTGCATGTATTTATTTGTAAACCAATACCCCAGAAATTCAATGAGCTAGGAGTTTTCCAGATGATGAACAAAATTGGAGAAATATATATAGACAAGGCCTATGATCACCTAGCAGGCCTCAACCAATCTGTAACCCCTCAAATTGATCCTAAATGTTACAGCCCAATCTAAGTGATTACATGGGCCATAGTTATAGCCAAAATTTGAGTTGAAGTATGCTAGTTTAATATTTGAAAAACACTTGCTAGTATTCTCTTAAATATGATATTTTTAATAAAATTTGAAAGAAACTTGTTTAACATTTGTAAAAGAAAACTTGATGATCTTTAAATTCAAATTCAATAAATTGAGTTTGTGGAAAACGATTTTATTGAGAAAATACCAAATGATTTAATCCATAATAAAAGTCCATGCAAATTGTCCGATGTCCAAAATTTAAAAATCCCATGCTGCAATTCTATAGTCTAACATAAAATAAATTCCCAAAAATTAATAAAGTCCACAAAAGTCTGAAACATAATAGAAATCTATATAAAACCATTCTTGAGAGCCTCATGAATGACTGCATCCGAGTCCTAACCACGAAGATTATCTGAAAGACATAAGTAATGTGGTTGAGCTTTAAAACGCCTATTGTGAGATCAACCCAAATATAATCGCATACATATCAAAATATCATTCTTAACATATCAATATCATAATAATCACAAGTTCTAACACTGATACTTATGCATGAACATGTCGACGTATATTTTAAAATGATGTACATTTTATAAAATTTCCTACCCATCTCTACTACACACCAATGTTGAGTTCCCCAGAACTTGTCCATTTGAAATACCATTTGTGGACAAGCCACCACTTATTTGCAGATAAACTGCCACTTATAACCTTTTTGTGGACAAGCCACCACTGAATTGCAGATATACTACCACAGATATGATAATCATTTTTAACATGTTAAATCATGGATCTCAATATTTTTAACATACACATATATACGTCCCGCATGTTTAAATCATCATGTATATCATATATGTAACAACCCATTTTTAGTCAAATCAGAATAGTGGTTTTGAGACCACAAATCTGAAGTCAAAATAATTATTTTATTATTATTTTAATGTTTATAGCATGTTAAGATGATTGTGTGAAAATTTTGTTAAGAAATTTTATCGTTTAAATGGTCAATTTGATAAAAAAAGGACTAAATCGCGTAAAGTGTAAAACTTGTGTTCTATTAGCTAAAAGTGTTAAATAGCTATGGAATCTTAAACTAGAGGTCCTTAAGTAGTAATTATACCATTGGTTTTTTAAGTGGACATTTATGGACATTATTATTGTTTTAATGTTTAAGTAAAGGGTATATAAGTAATTGTAAAATTAAGTTAAAATTAATGAAAGAAAAGAAAGCTATCATCTTTCTTCTTCAATTAGCCCACCAAAAATTCAAAGCTTAAGAATCCATGGGAGTTTTCTATGGTTCGGTCATTGCATTGCTTAATTGATCAAGAAAAGCGAAATTCGGATATAGACCAGGGAAAAACAAGGTGTTGGATTAATTGATCAATTTTGTCATTTTTGCATTCGAGGTAAGTTCGTATGTTAATAAGCATTATTATAATTGTGTTTTAAATGCTTTAATATTGAATATATTGTGTTATGACATTACGGATATGTTCGATGACGATTTGGAAAAGATTAGGATACAAATGACATGTCATTAGGGATTATGTGATTTGGGTGCTGGTCTGTACGTCCTACCGGTGGCTGAGTTATCCGGAATGTGTTGCGGATTCTCATCAGCTTGTGTAAGCAATACCGTGTAGCTTCGTCATGACCGTTGGCTTGTGTGAGTAGACCCGTTGATAGCTCGAGAGTGAACATTATATGTGATATGAGATTGAGATAGCTTCGGCTATGTATGTGGCACTTAGGGTGAGAGATTCTTAAGTATCCGATAGTATTCTGAATGGTTCAACTGGCATATCAAAGATACGGATGAGAATGAGATTAATACGAGATGGAATAGGTATGTACATTGTAACACCCCTTACCCGTATCCAAGACCGGAATAGAGTACGAGGCATTACCAGACTTAACAATACACATAGACGAAAACCGGGCCATAAAATTTCATTTAATTCAAAACTTTTCGAACACATGCATAAAAAACAAAGCTAACTATATCATCACATCAAAACATAGGACATGGAACGATTAATTAAACTTATAAACCATAATGGATAAGGACCACATCTCATGATTTTATACGATAACTCAATGCAGACTGATATGTATGGTCAAAATCATAATAAAAATACATATCACAAACCAACTTCTTATACATGCCACTCACTTGATATTTCTAATATTTGAATTAATTTTCCCAAAAATGATAGTTTGATAGTGTGATTTTGCCTACGACGATCTCCAACCCCGAGCCGACCTGCCAATACTAAAGAAATGGAGAGGATGGGTAAGCTTTACGCTTAGTAAGTTCATATGAAAATAATAAGCAATTACTACCATGCTTTTCAAGATAAAACACTATAATTGTACAATTACACATATTCAGGACAAGCTGTTTTCTGGAGTCCCGGTGTTAAAAAAAATCATATCTCAAGTTACAAAACTCAAAATCCAATTCTGTAAATTTTATATGAAACTAGGCTCATATGTCTACTTACTAATATTTTTCTAGAATTTTTGGTCGGGCCATTTAGTACAGTTTATTAGTTAAAGTCTCCCCTATTTTAGGGTATGACTACTCTGACCCTTGTGCACTACGAACCAAATTTCTCCCTTTAAAAAATTCCAACTACCATGCCATTTGTTTCCCTTAAAATTAGATTCAATAAGGAATCCATGCATGTAAGGTATGACTCTCAATAAATTTTGTACAATTTATGGTGAATTTCTAAAGTCAGAACATGGGATCTCAAAATTCATTCAGACCCTGTTTCAGAAGAATTCAAATATCACACAATATAGAATTCTTTTGCTTTCCCTGTTTGTTTCATGTGAAAATAAACTCATTAATCTTTATTTACATAATTTTTTAAATTTAATTAAACTTACACAATTTTTGGTGAATTTTCAAAGTCATGCACTGCTGCTGTCTAATACTGTTTTACTACTAAAGTTCACTTTTACACAATTTCACTTGTTCATCACGTAATCACTTTCACATGTATTTTCATTTAATCGATTTCCCGTTGAACTCATCGGAATAATAACAGATACACAATTGCCTGCACATTTTCCCATTTCCACACTTGTAGCCGAACCTATCTGGTACGCATAGTAGACTGCACTTAGTACTACACATGCGACCAATAATCTGGTACACGTAGTAGCCTGCACTTAGTACTACACACGCGATCACAGTTTTCGGGTACGCATAGTAGCCTGCACTTAGTACTACACGTGCGACCAATTATCTGGTACACGTAGTAGCCTGCACTTAGTACTGCACACGTGACCTCACAATAGTTCATTTGTATTGCTTCTATTCCAAAGGTTCAACCGGGAAATTCCTCACTTTTCAACATTTTACTAAATTGTCTGTAATTAATTTAAATTCATAACTTACATCAAATAACCATTTGATAGGCAGCCACATTTCATATGATATCAAAATATAATAACATAAAAAGAATCGATAGATTATTTATGTACGAACTTACTCGAAGTGTCGATCTCACTATCCATAGTACCAATTGTCCATTCATAGTATAATAAGACACAACTCAAATATCAAATCAGCTTTTAAGAATTTACATAAAATATATTACATATTTCATATATCGCTTGTCATGTATCTTCATTTTCTTGCATTTCATGTAACATTCTTTCATGTCATATTTCCACATCATAAACACCATTCCATCAACTTTTCCAATATATTAAATCATAAAATATATGCAATAATAGTAAGAAATATAATTCAAACATAACATTGCATTATTATTATCATACGAACTTACCTCGATCCAGAAACAGCAATTTACCATTTTAGTCCATAACCTTGTATTTTCCCGATTTAAGCCCGAATCCCGATTTCCTTCATAATCGAGCTTGGAAGCTTGGAAACCCTAGCCATGGAGTCTCCATTGGTAGACACGTCCATGGTGAAGAAGATGAGCAAAATTGGCTTTTAATTTTGTATTTTAATTCATTTTACCCCTAAATGACCAAAATGCCCTTACTACTAAACTTTCCAAAAATTCCATTCATGTCCAATATTTGTCCATAAACTTTGAAATTCGTCAAATTGCTATTTAAGACCTCCTAATTAATATTTCCAAGCAATTTCATACTAGAAACTTCTAGAATGCAAGTTTTGCAACTTATTCAATTTAGTCCCTAACTTCAAATTAAGCACTTTATGCATAGAATTTCTTCACGAAATTTTCACACAATCATGCAATTATATCATAGACCTCAAAATAATCATAAAATAATTATTTCTATCTCGGATTTGTGGTCACAAAACCACTATTCTGATTAGGCCCTAATTCGGGATATTACATACATGAACCATACACGCTTTGAAATGAAAAAATTTATGAAATTCATGGCTAACTTGGTGAATAAAAATGTGATAGGTTGTGTATTATTATGAATTGTACCATGATATGTTAAATTGTTTGGATTGTATTTTTATGGTAAGATGAGTTTATTATTATATGAACTTACTATGTTTTATAGCTTACATCGTTTATCTTTCAGTGTTTTATAGTGAAATCAAAGCTAGCTCGGATTCGAGAATCGTCAGAGACCTCATCACACTATCAAATTATCAGTTTGGGACTTTTGAATAGACCTCAAAATAATCATAAAATAATTATTTCTATCTCGAATTTGTGGTCACGAAACCACTATTCCGATTAGGCCCTAATTCAGGATATTACATACATGAACCATACATGCTTTGAAATGAAAAAATTTATGAAATTCATGGCTAACTTGGTGAATAAAAATGTGATAGGTTGTGTATTATTATGAATTATACCATGATATGTTAAATTGTTTGGATTGTATTTTTATGGTAAGATAAGTTTATTATTATATGAACTTACTATGTTTTATAGCTTACATCATTTATTTTTCAGTGTTTTATAGTGAAATCAAAGCTAGCTCGGATTCGAGAATCGTTAGAGACCCCATCACACTATCAAATTATCACTTTGGGACTTTTGAATCTATGATTTTGGTTATATGTCATGTATAGGAACTTTAGTCATTTTGGTATGTAGGTTGGTTATAAATTTAGCCATTTGGATTGGCTTGTAAATATTTAATGTTTGACTTTGTATATGGCCATGAGAGTTGGCTTAGGTTGATATATTTGGTGACATATATATATATATGCATATGTCTTAGTAATGTGTTTGATGATGGATATGTAATCCGTGTTGATAATTTGTAATTAGAGATACTAAATGGTTGAGATTTGAATTTGGTATGTTTGTGAATTTAGGTCAAGTAACGAAATATTGAAAATGATCATTTAGGTGATGTGAAAATGTAGAATTTTTCATGAATACAATAGCCTATTTTGATATTTGTGTGTTTTGTGGATGATGGTATATAATTTGCATGATTTAGGCTTGATTGAGATTGTTTCAAATGCCTAATTATGCCTTGTTATGTGCCATTTGGGTTTTGTGTAGGTGTATGCAAATTTTGGTGGAAAGATGTGTAACACCTCTTACCCATATTCGACGCCGGAACAGGGTACGAGGCATTACCAGACTTAAACTCAAACGAACATTCAAAACTGAGACATGAATTTTCACTCAAATTTAAAACCTTTCACATGTATTCATATCGTACCTTAAATGAACCTACGAGGCCCAAAACATACATTAGGAGTGGTTCGGGATAAACCGAGAACTTCAAAAACTTTTGCGAAACTTAGAAAATTTTTCATGCAAAAGGGGTCACACGTCCGTGTGACCCTAAGGCACGCCTGTGCTTCAGGCCATGTTCAAAATAAGGAGCATTTTGTTTATGACATCATCATCGAATTGAGGTCACATGGCCAAGTCACATGCCCGTGTGCTCAATTCTGGACATTTTGTTTTGCCTAAATTAAGGTGGAGGGGGACACATGGCTGGATCACACGCCCATGGGGATTACCATGTGTCACACACGGGCGTGTGTCTACTTGTGTGGATAATAATAAAGCTGTTTACCAAGCAATTTTCCACCCTTATTCACACATGCACTCACATCAATTCAAAGGCACAAAACATAGCATACTTATGCAACCAAAACATCCAGAATTATGACTCACACATGCCAAACATTTCACATTCATGTCATAAATTATTCTTCCATCATTCATTAAGCATACCAAGACTATGTCACCAAAGCCATTGGCACATATATAAATATACTTAGACTCACAACCATGTTAGTCCAAAAATAAGTCATTTTACATGGCCAAATGTCAAACAAGCCCTTGACAATTACAAACCAATATATTTCCAACAATCATAAAGACACATATAACCAAATGACCAAATCCCTATACATGCCATAGACTCAAACTACTTGAATTCATCAATACCCGTAGTGATAGCTTGATAGTGTGATAGGATCTCCGACAATCTCCAACTCGAGCTAGCTTCATGGCTCTATAAAACATGGGAATGGAAGGGGGTAAGCTATATAGCTTAGTAAGTTCATGCGTAAACAAATGGCAACCTCAATCATACATATATCATGCAATTAACATAATGTAAAACCATACGAATGTCATTTAAGTCTCATAAATATAACTTACTCATTCACATATTACCAAGTGCTTATTATATTCAACAATGTGAACACAATTTATGATAATCTACCATAATCTCGTGGTTATAATTTTATTTCGTGACAATGTTTGCTCTATCAACTTATAAGCATAATTTAACATATCCGAGCATTAGCCCAACAACCAAAATCTTTTTGGTGTAACATATTACAACAATTAACAAATCATTTCAAACCACATAATAAACATGCATCTTAAATATGAGTATTTACATTTCGAGCATATACTTTAACATCTTTCAATTGTTCAAAGCTCATATCATCCCATAATCATTTTTATTAGGCAATTATGCCAATCATTCCTCTTTCACATATCCGATGAATCACAATTCGTGGGAATAAAACATGTTATATCATAACTCAATTTTGACCCCAAAATCCAATTACACAATTGCCAACCAAATTTACCATGTATTTCGACCATCACAAGTATAGACCAATAATTACAAGACTTTCAAAAAAATATTTTCATGGAAATCATGAACTCACCATATCTTAAAATCAATGCGTATAACTTATGTACATACTTGTACAGAATTGTAATACTTATATGCTCTTTCTCTTCTTTGACATACCCATTTAAATTCCCGTTAAACCACTAGGAATACTAAAGGATACTCGGGAATCTCATACACATAGTACTTTTCCAATGTCATATCCCAGAAATGGTCTTACACGAAATCTCATACTGATGCCATATCCCAGATATGGTATTACATGTAATCTCGTTAACCCTAATGTCATGACATTTGTATCCTATCTACTCGTAAGGTTCAACCGGGAATTTTGCCATATCGAATCTTTGTCGAACGTATCTATAACGATAATTGTACAATTCATGTAATATCAAAATATTAAATACATAATATAACGTTGCATTATTTACACACGAACTTACACCGATACCAAGGATAACAAAAAGGGATCTAACCGTTGAATACTCATTTTTCCCCTGTTCTAGGTTCGAACCTCGTTTTCCTTAATCTATAATATCACATTTAGCTTATTTATTAGTCACATTATTCAATGTGACCCAAAAATCATATTATTGCAATTACATTTTTGCCCCTAAAGTTTCACATATTTACATTTTGCCCCTAAGCTCGAAAAATGAAATTTATTCAACTTGTTTAACATACAGGCCTAGTCGAATCATTTCCATAACTATAACAGTCGACAATTTCCATTAAAACACACTTTTACTACATATTTTATAACTTTTACAAATTAGTCCTTTTAGGCATTTTCACCGAAAATCACTTAGCAAAAGTTGCTTAACAAACAACTAACATGAAATTTCTACCATCAAACATCAAAATGCACAAATATTCAAAATGGGTAAAAATTAAACTTTGATATCTCTTCAAATTAGTGGTAAAAATAGGTTGATCTCGTTATGAGGATTTCAAAAACGTAAAAATCATTAAAAACGGGGCTAGAATTGACTTACAATTGAGCTTGGAAGCTTGAAAAACCCTAGCCATGGTTTTTTAAAAGTTTTCTAAAAGTTTCCTAAGTTATTGGTTTAGTCTCGAACCACTCTTAAAGCATGACTTGGGCCTCATGGGCTCGTATTAGGGACGATAAGAATGTATGTGAATGTTTTATATTTGAAATGGAAAATGTATGAGAAATGTTTGTTTCATTGATTTATAAGCCCGATAATGCTCTGTAACCCTATTACGGCAATGAATACAGGTGAGGGGTGTTACAATATAAGTCGTACATCACAAATCATGAGAATGAGATATACACATACATCATAATCACATAAATTATCATGTGTTTCATAGAATCACTCGATTAGAGTCACTTCCTTGGTGTACATATCATTATTGGGATTATTGAAGCAAGCTAATAACCCAGCATTAGATTTGATTCCTTCTACTTTTTTTATCTCTTGAAATCTAGTTTTCTTTAATGTTTTTTTTTTAGTATTAGTACTATAAAAATCCCAAAAATCACTTACTTATGTTTCCATACTATAACTTGATTAAAATATTAATTAGATCTTTTAGTGTGTAGGTTAAAATTTATCTAGCCTTCGCCTCCCTTGGGTACGATCCTTGGAGTACTCACCTACTTCGTTGAAAAACTATATTACAACTAGACTTGTATACTTGCTGATACCGGCTCGTAATTTTCTATTTTAATGCAATATTCGCACTCTGGACGTTACGTCCAGAGGCAGTAACACTGCCATGGGAAATGTAGAGAATCCCATTAGATAAATGTCGCTCAACATTTCTTTTTTTAGAGTGTGCCATGACCATGGTGTTTTTTCATTAGACTTTCATATCAGAGTTTATTTTCACTATTCCGATGGACTTCTTTAGTTACAACTATGGTAACTCGACTCACTTTACAAACTCTACAAACACAGGCACATCCTAGACCCAACATTTCATATCACTCTTAATGCATATAATAGAACTTATTATTAAGCAGACTGACTTATATCTTAATCTAATCATAACTTTATTCCTATAGTCGTATAAGCATAATATTCATACTATATTATGCGTGATTTCCAATTTCTAGTTTGATCACTTTCATATAGATATACTTCAGTATGAACAATATACATGCAATAGTTAGAGTAGAAACTCACCTGACACTCACATACTGAATCTTGAACTCCAATCCAACTTCTGTCATAAACCAACAACAACCACCACACTACTTTCAGAACATAAGAACACCAATAAAATTATTCGAATACCTCTTATCATTGGTTCAAGCATTGCCAATTCCCATGCAAAACCTTAAACCTACACCTTACTATTCATGTGCATTTTACAAACTTACTCTTTCAAATTTTAATATACATAATGGTAATACTTACTCAAGGACGGAATAACCACTATTTAACTCGAAATTTTGAGCTTTAAGTTTACAAGGAAGAAATACCATTGGATCATGGTAGAGGAACCAGGGAATAGTATATTCAGGAAAAAGAAAAGAAATCCTCTCAAGGACTTTTCCACAAACATATATAGCCTTAACTCACTTACTGTAATTTTACAAGTGTCACTTGAATTCATTGTTTATTCTACTTAATGTTCTATAGATTCTGAGAGTAACATAAATGACAATCCAAAATAATAAATATTAGATTAGTCTATCAAGTTGATTCTTAACCAAAAAACTTACAACGCAATTAGCATAGTAACTCAGACAAATAGGGCATAATATACCTTTAGAGTTAACTCGAGTCATAATTACCCTTTTTATTTTCTAAATTCTTCATTTTCATATAGCAAGGTATTCCAAAATAAATCTTTACTTGAACTAGACGATTTCTATATGCCCAATGTATACGCTGGAAGAGACAATTGGCCGATAAGACCTCACCAAACATATGATTTTAAGACTACCTGCCAAACCCTCGAACCCCCCAATACTTTGGTGTTACAACTCTCTTCCCCTTAAGAAAATTTCATCCTTGAAATTATAACGTTGAAGAATTCCAAATTCAAAATTATAAATCCGCCAAGCATGTAACACCAATTAGGCGAATCCACATATTTACTTATAAAAATTTTCCTTTCAATGACATACACTTGAAACTCTTATTAAGAAAATGCCATCAATCTATTTCTTTGGACCAAATAAAAAATTTGGCAATTACTCACCTAAATTCGAACATTGCACATTTACTTTTTTGATAGATGTCCACTTTGCATTAGACGACTTGAGCCACTTTCACAGAATAAACTTCTTACAAACGCTTACTTCTACAAAATAGAGATTCAAACATTTTAGTTAACACTTTTGCTAAATCTTTCAAATCCATTACTTTCTTTCTGCTCAATCTTTCTATTTTCATCGTCTTTAATCTTAGATTTGTTAAAGGTAATCTTTTCTTTATGTCACTTTCTTTCCTTTTCCTATTTACACTTAGAGATGTCTAGAACAACCACTCAGGGTAGGGGATGAAGCCAAGGTAATCAAAATATCACTCCCAAAGATGAAGCCAGGGTAATCAAAATATCACTCCCAAAAATCCTTTCTCTTTTAGACCTCAAGGTCCTGATGATACTCTTCCACGCATATCTAATCCTTCATATGAATGTAATACCACTCAAGAAAAAATAAATAAATATTTAGGAGCTAGGGGAATTCGACACCTGAATTTTTCCTCTGATTTGAGATGACCACCAAGGTGTCATTTGAATGACAATACCAAAGGTTTCATCCTTCCACTAGTTTTACTAGAAGTTGGCTTTCACTTACCACTACATCCAGTCTTTTTCTTGATTTTAACTGAGTATGGCTTTGCACCAGGATAACTATCAGCCTTGTCTTGGTGGACTCTGATAGGCTATTTCATTGATTGTTGCATCTGTAATGAACCACCATTATTGGGAGTCTTCCAGAAAATCTATCAATTAAAAGTTACAAGGCAAGGAGTTGGTGCCGAAAATTCTCACTTCAGTGTTCGACAAGGTATGATCCAATCATTCAAAGTAGCATTTCTAATCTACATTGGAAGAAGGAAAAGTGCATAAGAGTAATTTGCAAACTTGAAAGTGGTTTTGGTTTTCCCACTTGTTGGTCTCTTACTCGAGAATCCATTTGTGCCCATAATCAACACGTTGATTCAAAAGTTCCTAAGAAATAAATTAGACGTCTAATGAGGGGCCGGACACTTGAACTAGTGGAGTTAGTTACAGTTAGGAATGTTTTCTAGTACTATTTGTGTAATAGCCCGTTTTTTAGTGGTGTAGGAAACAGTGGTTTCAGGGCCATCAAATCTGATGAGTAAGTTCATAAATATTATTATTTAATATTTACGAGTCAAATGTGATTTTAAAAAGGTTTTTGATTTGATAATTTATGTTTTTTAAACAATTTATTAAATTCAAGTAGTAAAACCCTAAAGTCAAGTGATTTTAGAAAATTAAGTATCGGGAGATCGTTGGTATGAACCAAGCCATAAATATTTTTATAAATATTTATAGAGTGTCATTAAGGTGGTATTAAATTTTCATTGAAAAATTTTAACGTTTCGACAGTTAATTAATTAAAAAGGACTAAATTGTAAAAGTTGAAAAAGTTAATCGCAATTAGTTTAAAGGTGTTAATTGATTAAAGAATTATAATTTGATGGCCTTATTGAGTAAATTACCCATGCTAAAGATAGAAGGACAGTAAGGGAACTCTAAAGTTTTGGTTTTATTTATGTATAACCGTTAAATAATTAAAAATAAGTATTATTATTAAAATAAAGATGAAAATTATGGTTTGTTTCTTCATTCTTCTTTAAACACCAAATTTCAGCATGGATAAAGAAAGGGAGAAGCTCCAAGCTTTGGCCAAACAAAAATGGTGCATGTAAGTGATTTATTTATCGGATTCTAATAATTTTTATGTTTTTTAGATTGTTGCAACTAGGTCCAGCTAGCATGTACCTTCGATTTTTAAATATTTTAAAGATTTTGAATGTTTCTATTGATGAATCTAGTGATTTTTATGTCAAATGATGAATTTTAAATGTTAGTTGTTATTTAAAAGTATTTTGTTAAGTGATTTTTGATGAATTTATCAGTTAGGGACTAAATTGTTAAAATAATAAAATGACAAGGATTTGATGTGAAATTATTTCAAAATGGGCTGCAGTAGAGGCCATGAATATTTTTCTAGTGTAAAATTTTAATAAAAAATGGTTAATTTTCATGTTTTAGGCTTAGGGACTAAATTGAATAAAAGTAAAATGTTAGGGGTAATTTTGTAAAAATGTCAAAATGACTAAATTGCATAAAATACATTGTTTTACTATCTAAATAAATAGATTGAATGAAATTATTAATTTAGACTAAGATCGGGTGGAAAATCGAGGAGAATGAAAAATTACCAAAATGGCCCTATAGTTTGACATTTCTGTAATTTAGCCAGGTAAGTTCATACATTTAAATTGCATTTTAAATTATGTTTTAAATCTATCATTTCATAATATCAAATTATGACTCGGCGAAAAAATCCAACTGCGTATCAACGATCATCAACCAATGAAAAGGGATAGCTTTGGGTATTGAATATGAAAAGTGGTAGCTTCGACTATTGAATATGAAAAGGGATAGCTTTGGCTATCGAATATGAAAAGGGATAGCTTTGGCTATCGATTATGAAAAGGGATAGGGATGACCATCGATTAATAAAATGGGACGATTACAACTATCGTTTAGCACACTTTGTGTGAGCTCCGGTAAGGGTTCCAATTGAATTCACTATGACAAATATGGAAAGGTATGATGTGCCAATAATCAAAGTATGAATATTCATGTTTATGAAAGGTATGATATAAGTGATGCTATGTTATGGACCCATATCTTACCAGGTGATGATATTGCTTAGTTGTGTGTTTAATCATTAGCTTGTGGCTATGGTTAATGTTATGTTTATGTCTTATATGTATGCAGTTGAAATGGTAAGTGTTCAATAATAACTAAGACAAGTTTATATGAAACTCAATGAATGGTGATACATGGAAAAACATGACATGTTGTGATGAACAATAAATCCAATTGAATCATACTCAAGTATAATGGTTAGCCATGTCAAATTCATATAAATCATGTTTAAATGTACTAACATGTGTTATTGATGTGCTAGGGCTTATGCCAAGCTTGTGGATCTCGTACTATGCATATGAAACGGGTAAGAATAGGAAATGAAATAGTAAGTACGTAATTGGGATGTATTATGATGTATTATATGTGAGCAAATTGCTTATGCTATGGATAGATACATTGAATCAAGAGTTAATAATGTTGTTTAGGCTTATTACAAGCATTGGGGACAAAATGGAAAGTAAGTAAATATAAATATATATAATCTTATAAAAGGGATTGATGATATATTTTATGTCTCATGAAATCCTATCATGTTATGGATGGTCAATAAATATGCGACATTAATAAACTTACTCATTTGTGAGTTGATGAGCATATCGATTTATGAATCTTATAGCATTGGCATAGATTTGTGTTTATTCAATAAAGTTTAATATTGAAATGGAATATTATGCTTAAAGTTTATACAAGCTTACTAAGCAATCATTGCTTACGTAATTGTTCTTTTACTTTACATATTATCAAAAGCTTGATCGAGTTGGAAGCTAGTCGGAGATTTATTACACTATCCATCAATTTTATCGGTAGATTTTTATGCTTAGGTTGCAATTATAACGGCATGTATAGGTGTTTTGTGCTTGATGATATGGCCAATATGTTTGGCTTGTAAATAAGGTTTAGTGAAGATATGTTTTGAATGGCCAAATTGGTATGCTTGTGTGTGATATTGGCATGTAATGTTGCTTTGAATTTGTGAAACTTATGTTATTTTGATGCCTTGATGGTCGGTGTGCTTTTGGCACTTTTATGCTTAATAGTTGGTCTTATATGATCAAATTGATGCATAATTTTATGGCCAAAGTGGTATGTGTTGGCATGTTTGCAAAGTGATCATTTAATGCATGTTTTGATATAGGATTTAATCGAATATGTTTGGTTGAATTATGACCATTGGGACCTAAATTTGGTGTGTATATATATAGGATGTTGGAACCACTTAGTAATGGCTTGTTTTGTGTCATTTATATGGTTTTGATACATAAGAGAAGTGGTTCAAATGGTAAGGTTATTTTGTTATGGCATGAATTTAAATTGGTAAGGTTGGTATGTGTCAAAAGTTGTATGTTTTGGTATGGAAACAAGTTAGTTGCTAAATGGTTAAATATGCATATGTTTAAGTATGTTTCATGCATGTGTTTGAGGTGCCTTTACAATATATTGGTTTAATGGAAATTTGTCATTTTATGCATAGTTGAACATGTTTCGATACCTTGGTCATATGTGCAAATGGATTGTTTTGGTGTGCTTCAATTGGGTGAAAGAAATCGCTTGAATTTGGTCTATTTCTTGTCCATATGGCCTACGAAACAGGCATATGTCTCAGCCGTGTTTGATACACGGCCGTGTCGCTATACGTTTTTAAAGGTTACATTTCGAGAGTTACACAGCCTAGCACACGGTCATGTGACTTGGCCGTGTGACCCAAGTCAGAGAGTTACACGGGCACAGACAAGGGCTGGAACACGACCGCGTGTCCCTATTTTGAATGTCCACATGGCCTGAGACACAGGTGTGTGTCTCAGCCGTGTTGTGTGAATTTTTCCATCTTTTTCCATGAAGTTGTAAATGTTTCTAATTTAGTCCTGAATTGTTTCTATGTTTCTAAGGCCTCAAAGGCTCGATTAAGGGAGGACATGCATGTGTTTGAATGGAATATGATGTGACTCATGAAATGATTTGGAATGAATGTTTTGATGTTATGGTTTTATGGTAATGCTCTATAACCCTATTCCGGTGATAGATACGGGTCAGGGGAGTTAAAGTTTGCAAAATCAAAGCCCCAATGATCATTGAGATACTGACCCCATCAGTTGGTTGGATAATTATAATGTGCCTTCAGCCTTAGAGGCCTGGCCATTCAATGGCACCAGTAATCTAGAACAAATCTTGATTGGATGAGTAGGAGAACATCCTTTTGTATTTCTATGAAGTCTGTGGGATTCGCTCTTGCAATTGGATTATCACTCCAAGTATTCCTCATTCTTCTTCTTCTTCTTCAAGTGAGGCTAATACTCATATAGATGATGCAAGGACAATTTCAAAATATCATACCAGACTTAACCAAGCATTCGGTATGTACATCATTGCTCTTTTAAATTAAGCTTGTGTTAAGGAGAAAACCACTTCTGCTCTTTCAAAGAAGTCAACAATAAAGAAATATCATAAGAGACCCAGAGTGAATGAAGATAGTTAAGAATTTGATAAGGGTGAATGTCCAGAACTCAACTTGCGCAGGCATAAAAAAGGACTCCTGACATGAAGAATATCTTCTCCTATATTCCATCAATTCCTATAGATCCCATAGAGTCTACCCAACCCACAGGCTCCCCAATTCAGAATGTTGAACCTCCACTGGCTAAGGTCCCTACAGAAACATTACCATCTGAACGGCCAGTGATTTCCCCCAGTTCTTAACCTTAACAACCCTTAAATATAAATACAATTAATTTCTTCCCTTCGCGTCACTTATATACTCTAAGGTTATCCTATCTTCCAAAGTCAGTACAGTGTGATACCTCCTCCGTTGAAAGAGTCTATTTGACCTTACCTTTCATCCAAACCAAATTCATCTCATCTTTTACAAATGACTGAGTTAGCACAAGATCTATTTGTAGAATATAGACTATGGGGTGGAATTCTTCAAGAAACCAACAATCATCATAAGGCCAAAGTTGCTTACCACTACAATATCTAGGGTGTTGCAACTCATGCCTCCTTAAAGAAATTTCATCCCCGAAATTTCCCACTAACAAAATAGTTGCCTAGACACAAAACTTACCACTATGCTCCCGCTGCACACTCTAATCCCGAAGCACATCTGTACCAAACATTTAAGTCCCACACCCATAACCCAAACGTCTAACCCCTAAACCTGATCAACGTACTACATATACGGACAGTCGAACCCAAGACCTCAAACACACACCTAGAACACTTAGCTATAGAGGCAAATACATATTTGTCCATCACACACACAAATGTTATCCACCCAACAGCCAAACGAATCAATTCACAACAATAACACACAACGTCAAAATGGCCTACACCCATACATGTCTCAATGTCACCGAGGACACTCCTCAACCCGATGCTTCATAGACCCGCATCTGGGCATGCTTCCAACTTCTTCCAACAATCACCCAGATGGTAATTATTCCAGTGCCCACAAAATGTGACACTCACACCACCACTTGAACCCTTGACATTACCTTCGCTATTGACATTCCATTGCGTTCTCATACACCTCATAGGCCGAGGCTCAAACCTCGAAGGATAACAATCTCTTTTCTTCCCACAATCTATTCACCTACGTTGAACCATTTCTCTATATCTTTCTATGCTAGCCTCAATAACTTTCTCTAACACTTCTCTCACTACCTGAGTCAATGCCTCAGTACCAACATCTGGGTTCTCACTACCCTAAGTTGGTGGAATTGCATTGACTTCTGACTCTCGAATAGACACATGTCCCAGAGAAATTGTCGACTCCTCAAGACTCTTACTAGACTGATCCTCACGATCTCGCTTACCTTCATAATCCATATCGAACCTCGAAACCAACCTTAAGAATCTTACTATTTTGAATTTCCACCCAGACCAGCATTGGAGTCTTAGACATTTTATTCTCGTAAAACATTTCCAAAACATCAATCATTTCAAAACACTATGGTAAAATTTTTTAAACAAACTCGTGTGCACACGAATACGTAAAAATTAGGCTAAGTTTTTACAAAATTGGCTCCGATACCACTAAACGTAATGCCCCAAAACCTAGCCTAGAAGTTTAGGCCTGATCTCAGAGGTCACATTGATCACCAAACTGATTAGAAAGCCATTCACAAACGATTTTTCAAAATCTCATTCAAATGCAACTCCGTTTAATATTTTAGGATTTAATACATAAAACTTCAAAATATGTTAAAATGTTTGGAAATATAAATCCATAAAATATTAAAAAATTCATTCTGAGACAAAACTCAACTTATGAAATTCCAAATTTTAATTTTTACCATAGTTACTTTTCAGTAAGCATAATCCAAATCAGTTCAAAATTAAAAAGAGAAGACTAATTATCTTGTTTAAAATTGTGACACTTTCGAGACCTCTGGCATGCCAAGTCCAGCTTCAAAAAACTAGAGTACTTGAAAAGGGGAAAACTAAAGGGGTGAGCTACACAAACTCAGTGTGAGTTCAAAATGTAACAAATGACAAATTTACAAAATAGAATTTCAATTAGTAGTTAAATAGCGAAACGTACTTACAAGGCTATTACAAAACCGAAATGTAAACATGGAACCAACATCCCAACCATACGTATCAAACAAAGCACATCATATCATTGTGAACATATCTTTCCAACAAACAGATGTATGTACTGATGCAAAACAGATTAAAAACAAACCCACCCCACCAGTCGAACACCACTCCAATCCCTATTCACACCACGAATGAGCTAGAGGTAGCCCAACCAAACATGCACACGACGTAGGACCTCGAAAGGCCCATCTAACCTTTCACACCCAATATGTGGAACTAAGCCACGTAAATGATAATATGCAGCTGAGTTGTTATATGTATCATACTTTGCAGTAAACTGCTGTACAGATGTAATGCAGTTGAATAACCGAATCAGATTAAACTTCCTTCTCTTTGCAACCAATCCCAAAAACTTTATGCAAATGCATGTATGCAAATAGCCTTACAGAAACATCGTACAGACAGTCAAACTGAATTAGAGGTGCACATATCCAATTGACCAGGCTCAGAATCAAATATCACGATACACAATTATTAAGCAACATCACATTAACAAATCATTAACTAGTGTAATGATTACATAAAACACATATGTCTGAGCCAAAGCAAAGTCTCAACTACCCTTACTAAGGCCTAGCCAAGGGTCGGAACACACAAGAACACAATTTAAATCACAATCTGACTTAGAACCAAAATTTGCAAAATAGGGCCATATGGCCGTGTGGGGTCAACACTCCCATACGAAAGAGGCACATGCCTGTCTGAAAGGAGGCATACTGTCGTGTGACTATGACACACGCCCGTGTGACCCAGGAACATGGCCATGTGGACAACTAGTGTAACTCTCCATCCATTTGTTCTTAAATAAGGTGTAGGGCAGACAAGGCCGTGTGATAGCCTCACATGCCCATGTGCCCACAGGGCATGGCTGTGTGTGCAGAACACACACCCGTGTGAAAGTAGACTAAAATCCCCAAATTCCAAACTAGGCCACACAATCGGGTGGCCAGGCCATGTGGCACCAAATTCGTCCCAAAAACCCTAATCCCCAACTGCACACGACCGTGTCAGCCACCCATGTGGCCACCAATGTGGTCACGAAACCATACCGAAACTAGCTATAGATCATGCTATTATTGTCAGAACGATCCCCAACCCTCAATAACCCAGAAAAATACCATAATATACCGATTTTCATGCAAGTTGACAACCAAACAACACTTCAGTTAACTAATTTTAGAAACACACATAAATTGCCAAATTTCACAAGAACAAACTAACAATTCGCTATCAAAATTATAGGGTTCCCGAACACACACCTAACTTTGTGATTAAAACACCACAATAGCCTTAATCCGAACTTCAAAGCAACTCACACATTAAAAAAAATCAGAATATTAAATTGCAATACCAATTTAATCAAAAACAACAACAACCCAAATCTCAAATCACCCTTACCCAAAACTTCTGTCGAAAAAAGTGTAAAGCAATGACTAGCGATGACCACCAAAAATAATCAGAGTAGAATGGTAGGAAAAAAGGGAAGATAAATCGAGAAACAAGAAAAGAAGGAAGAAACTGACAAAATTAGAAAAAAATGAAATGTTAGAGAAAAAAGGGAGAGAGGAACGTGAACATGGAAAAAGTTGAGTTTTTTCAGATAAAATTAAATAAATAAAAATAATAAAATATATTTTAAAACTAAAAGAAAAATTAAGATAAAAATAATTTCTCAAAATGCAAACATGAGGATTTGAACCCAAAACCCAAAAGTACAATAACACCCAACCAAACACTAGACCAACAGGCCCATTCTAACCCTAAAACGTAGAATCCAACTCAATTGTTCATCGTAGCCACTGCCCCCAACTACGAATCTAAAAAATTCTAACCTCAAACTCTAGGGTGTTACAAGACCAATAAAGTTGGTAATTAGAAGATAGATATACTACGCCACAATGACTAAGTCCAAAGGAGTAAGCTTGAACAATTCGATTCTTGTATTGTAGCTTGAAATATTAAGTGTAAAGACATAGAGACTCACTACATACAATTGGAAAGAAGGGTTAAATCATTAGAGGAGAGTGAATCCTCTTTAAAGGAGCAACTCAATATTCAAGAACTACATCATAAGGCTGAATTGGGTGGTCTTCGCTTGTCACACCCCAAATTTAGGCCTAGTAGTTTTGAGGGTAATTTAGAGATTTTATCTCAAATGTGTTCAAAAATTTTGAAGTGTGGTAAACTGAAAATGTGTTCATCAATGGCTTTTAGAAAATTAAATCAATTTTTGGAAATGATGTTCTAAAGACCTTTCATTTTGAATAGAGGAATGTTTTGAAAAGAGGGTTAAAGTTAGGAGTATCACAAGGGTAAATTTACCAAAGTTTAAAATTAAGCTATTTCTTTTCCCCACCTACAGGAACTCACGAAACTTTTTCCCCTTCTCTTTGTTTTTGTCGTCCCTTGCATCCCCAAGCATCCTACACTTATTTTATTTTCACACTTCAATTTTCTTGATTTCCATCACCTTCTAAGTGTTAAATCTCCCTATAATTTTAAGAAAAACACTAAACACACCATCAATTTTTCCATCTCTCAAACTTGTTGGTTTTTCGAATTTTCTACCAAATGTTTATTTTTCTCCCTTCGGAGGTAACAATTCATTTTATATTAGTTTTTGATGATATATAGTCTTTTAAATAGAGTTTTTACTTATTGAATCGATAGTTTTGAATAAATGCCAAAAATTAGGTCGTTAATGGTGGATTTCGAGATTTTGAATGAAAATGATGTTTTAAAGAGTTTTTCGACTTGTTTTAAAGTGATTACAAGGTTTATAAACTTCCCTTAAAGTTTCATTAAAGAGTTCCAAAGTTTTAATGAATTTTCATAAAAGTTTGTCATAGTATGCCAAAATTTCGAAACCATGAATCCGTGTAGTTTTGTGTAGTTTGAAGATTGAGAGTTGTTCTTGGATGTATAATGAGTCAATTGGAATCAGTTTAATGTGATAGGAATGAGTAGATGTTGATAGTTTTACGTTTTGGCTAAGCTAGTCTGAATTTTAATTTCATGAGAGACTAGTTTAGACTTGTGGTTTTGGTTGATTTTGATAAGTCTTTGGTTAAATGTTAATTTAGTTTCTTGTATGATTTAATTTTTTGAAGCTTTAGAATTGTTAGGACCTTCTTCAGGTAAAGCAAAAGGCAAGGAAAAACCAGTTTAAGCTTTCGTCGATAAGGTGAAAGCGCGAACGATGAGTGTTTGGAATCACTGCTTGTAGACAGGATTCATAGTGTTAATTGGGGATTTAGGAATAGCCTAAACCCCTACTCATACATTTTCTTAATTTGTGAAATATGTGATTATAAAATTCAATACAGAAAGCCACCAATGTCCATCAAGAAAGGGCTACTAGTTGCCTTGGTGCAATGTTGTATTCAGTTAGCATGGCACAAAAGAATGGATTGCGTGGCAAATGGAAACCAATTTCTAGCAGAATCAGAGGTAAGATGAAACCCATGGTGTTGTCACTCAAACGACAATGTTGGGTTCATTGAAAATTATAAGCAAAATTTGGGTCTTGGATACCCCAAACTCTTAATACCAATTCATTTCGTCTTGGATAGTGCTATAGTTGAGCATCTCAGTCTCTACCTGTAGTGGTGTATTTTTGAGTTCTTAGGGTCCAAATGGAATGAGATTTATGGGTGTGATTTTTTTTGGCATTGCCTCGATCCCTTCCTCTAGTTGTGGTTTGAACCAGTTTGTGTGAAGGTATTGCAATAAAAGGAATTGAAAGAAAGAAAAAGAGTCACCTTTTGGGAAAATCTACTGAAGATGAAGAATACAGAAAGATTAAGTAGATGAAAGGTTAGGGATTCCAATTGATTTTGGAAAAGTGTTTGAAAGAGTGTTTGTGTCTCTATTTTATAGAAACAACTTATGTAAAAAGTTTATTTTGTGGAGATCGTTCGAATCTTCCAATATAATGTTTGTTGGAAAATCAGGTTTGGAAAATGCAACAGAAAAATAAATTTAGGGAAAAAAAAGTTTTAATTTTTTTTCTAAAACAAAAACATGGTTGTGATATCTAAAGTAATAAACGGTCTAGGCCGTGTGTGACACATGGTCTGCCCTTTGGGCATGTAATCCGGCGTGTGTCCCCTACACGTGAAAATTTCACGTCAATATGCATGATAATAAACACACGGGCAGAGACACGACCGTGTGTCTCAGACATGTAGAGGGCACGGCCTAGCACACAAACGTGTGCCTTGGCCGTGTGACATCATGAGCATGCTGACATCAGAAATAGAATGTCCATGTTTTTGCACACGGGCTAGGACACGAGCGTGTCGTGGCTGTGTGAGGGACACGGGCCAATAACACGGGCGTGTGTCTGGCCGTGTGAAAACCCCTATAGGTGTGAATTGGAAATTAATTTTACACGGGTGTGGGACACGGGCGTGTCCCAGGGTGCTTAGGCTGTGTGAGCCACATGGGCCATCAACACGACCAAGTCGAAATGGTCACACGGGCGTGTTACTCTTCCACACGAGCGTATGCCCTATTTTAAAGGCAAATTTCTTAAGGTTGGTTTAAGGACTGGGAATGGTTCTGAATAGTTTTCAATGATCGATTTGGGTTTCGTAGGCCCATAATAAGAAGTCTAAAGTAGATATTGAAAAATTTTTAAGTTTGGTTCAAGTTTTGGTGACTTGAGATTGGTTGTATGCTTGAGATCAAGTTAGGTAATGCCTTGTACTCCTCCCCGGCGTGGGTTACGGGTATAAGAGCTATGGTTTAGTCGGTTCTATGACTAACCTAGTGAGAGTACGAGTCTAGCTATACGTGCCATAACTGTATATTAATAGTGTGACAATTTCTGACGATTATAAATTATGTTTTCGTATAGTAAATGGATTCTAATAGAGCTACGGCAGATGACGTGGAAAGTAACGCACCGGCTCCCGGTGAAGGGACCGTGCCAGTCGAGAGTGAGCCTGTGACTGTGGGCCAAAGTGGAGGGGCTAAAGAAGCCTATCTCCGAATGATGGATGCTTGGTACACGAAGTTTGTTCATGTGAATCCAAACACTCCACCTCCCCCACCTTCTCCGATTCTTCAGTATGCCCCGGTAGCTCCACAAGCTGCGGATTTGTTTCAAAGAGAGAAGCCTCCGGTAGACAAAATCCAGAAAAAATGGGCCGAGGAATTCTGGGCTAGCATAGATGATGACTCGGAGAGAGAAGAGTTTTGGCTCGAAAATACCATTAGGGTAGTTGATGAACTATCATGCACACCTGAAGAGTACGTGAAATGCGCAGCGTCGCTTCTGCAAGATTCAGCTTATCAGTGGTGGAACACTCTCATGTCCGTCATATTGAGAGAGAGGATCGAGTAGGACTCTGTCTAGAAGGAATTCTGGAAAATGTAAATTAGCCAAAGATTCATAGACCAAAAGAGGAAAGAATTTCTAAAGCTAAAGCAAGGCCGAATGTGTAAGAGTATGCCCAAAGATCAATCACGAGATGGTTGTAATAACATACTTGGTTTATCATGTTTATTAATATAAGGCGTTGCCATTATTATTTCAGTTTCTTTTTTATGTGCATAAATAAACTGTTTTAAAATAGTGTCCTGAGAATAATATGATTATTCCTAAAAGATCCTTAGTCAAGTATTATTGTTGGCTAGGACAATAATAATGCATTAAGACTAACATGTAGTTGATTGATGATATAGGGTTGTCATTGATATGGAGTGTCAAAATCAATGCATGAATATGTGTGTTAGAGAAAAACATATTGGACTGACCTGCTATGAGTATGTTTCTTGGATTATTATGTATATGATCCTCATACTTGTGATCATCTTTATCCCAACATCGTGAGTTGTATATTTTGATACAGTCAAACAAACACCGTAACTGGTTGTTCTATAAAGACTAATGGTGGATATACCATAATCTATGTTGAGGGATATAGTTGATCAATATAGGATAAGTCCCTCCTACATAATGGGAGTAATATCTCAGGCTACTTGATTGAGTGAGGCTAGAAATGCATGGCCATGCTCAAATAAGTTGATATGAGATGTCATACTTATTTGTGTATCATAGTCTACTCAAGGTATCAAGAAACATGGGATGGACTATGCAAGTGTGACTATTCCATGACTTGTGTCCATTCCAAAAATATAGGACTTAAGGATTAATGCATGAAAGGTTAATCACAAAAGGTTATGTCGAATCATGACTTCTTGTAACTTAGGTAGCATTGATGCATTGCTAGATGCCACTCATTGTTTGTAACATTAAAATCGTTCTAATATTACTGCTAACGTTACAAGAACCTATAGGGTCACACCCTATGGTTGAAATGAACGAGGTAAAACATAGTTGGTATATTGCTTGGTTGTCACATGAATTAAATTAATTATAGAATTAATTTAATTGGGCAATCAAATTTTTGAACATACTATATGTACAAGGATGTTGTACACATAATCAGAACATAATTTTATTGATATATGAATTTAGTTCGTATATAAGTTTAAATAAATATAGTTTACCGAAATCTTTGTTATAATTAATGTAATTATAATTTTTCAGTTAAACATTATTATATTTATTTGAATGATAATTATTATGTTCGGATTAATTTTAATGAATTAAAATTCGTTAAAAATATATACCAATTAAGAGGGAGTTATATATAGCAAGGGTAAAAACCCTAAAAAGGATATATAAAAACTAGCTCGAAAATATGCAATGTGGTCTAGCAGCCGTTTAGCAAAATACTCTCTGAAAATAGTTTTCTAGGATTTCTACCGTTCATTGTCAATGGCCGACATCGAAAAAGGTTGCAGCTTGGTTCGATAGTGGTTCAGCATTCCTGTTACCTAGGCGTCGCTGTTTACTCAAATTGAAGTTTCTGTAATTTCGAAACCTTTTTATGACCCCGATTTATTCCTTACACATGGATCCTTGGTTTGGATCACCAATTTTTTTTTTAATGTTTCGCTGCGACTTGGAGGCACCGGTGTTCCAACAGAATGTCAATGACAGAATATGAACGTGAGTTTGTAAGGCTTAGTAAGTATGTACGAGAGTGCGTGTCTACAGAAGCCACCATGTGTAAGAGGTTTGAGGACGGCCTAAATGAAGATATTTGAGTGTTTGTTTGCATCTTAGAGCTACGGGAATTTGTAGCCCTTGTTGAAAGAGTCTGTAAGGCTGAAGAGCTGATTAAAGAAAGGAGGAAAGTGGCTTTTGAGTCGCGGGATGCAAAGAAGAGACAGATGGGAAAATCACATCAGTCCTCATCTAAAAGATCGAGAGAGTTTACTACCCGGTCGAATGTTTTGGTGGGGTATTCGAATAGGAACAAGAACTGGCAGAACACAACTTCGAAAGCCCAGACCACTTCGGTTGCAAGTGTTAGTAGCACTCAGCCAAATAGGCCAGACTGCTCACAATGTGGAAGGCGTCATTTTGGCGAGTGCCGAGGGAATGAAAGGGGTTGTTTCAAGTGCGGATCATTGGAACACTTCATCCGTGATTGTCCCGAGTTGGATGAGAGAGAAAACAAGATGTGAAAGCAAGCAATGCTCCTTTGAGGGGTAGATCACAAAAGAACCCTGAAAGTGGGGCTAGCAGTAGAGGCAAGCCAAGAGATGCTACGGTGAGGTTCGAGGGCAGAGCGCATGCAAGGACTTATGCTATTCAAGATTAGGAAGAGGTAGAGTCCCTCGATGTTATCATAGGTACCTTTTCTATTTGTGATATATCTGTTGTTGCATTAATTGACCCAGGATCTACCCACTCTTATATTTGCATGGAATTGGCACCTCGTATGAGCATGCTAGTAGAGTCCACTGAGTTTGTGATCAAAGTTTCCAATCTTTTAGGCAAACATGTACTAGTGGGCCAAGTATGTAGAAATTGCCCTTTGAAAATTGGATATCATTGTTTTTCGGCTAACTTGATGTTATTGTCGTTTAATGAGTTTGATGTAATCCTTGGGATGGTTTGGTTGACTGCTTATAGTGTTGTAGTGGACTACGGGAAAAAGATAATTGAGTTGAAATGTAAAGATGGGAATGTTCTTCTAGTTGGGCCAAGTGAGTCAGATAATCTGCCTGTAATAATATCGTCGTTGACTGCTGAGAAGTATTTGAGAAAAGGACTACTTAGCTTTCGTGCTGAATATTCAAGCGTCTGAGTTAAAGATTGAATCGGTACCAATGGTTTGTGAGTTTACAGATGTATTTCCAGAGTAATTACCTGAATTACCTCCAGTGAAGGAAGTCAAGATTGGAATTGAGTTGGTCCCTGGAACGACACCTATCTCAATTGTTCTGTATAGGATGGCTCCAACGAAATTGAAGGAGTTGAAAGCACAGTTGCAAAAGTTAATCGATAAGGGCTTCGCGAGACCGATCTTTTCCCCGTGGGGTGCTCCAGTAATCCTTGTGAAGAAGAAAGATGGATCGATGAGGTTATGCATCAACTATAGATAGCTCAACAAGGTAACAGTGAAGAACAAGTATCCTTTGCCAAGGATCGACGACCTGTTTGATCAGTTAAAAGGAGTCACTGTATTTTCCAAGATTAGATTGAGATCCAGATACTACCAGTTAAGAGTGAAAGAGCAAGATGTGTCGAAGACTATGTTTCAGACACGATACGAGCATTATGAGTTCCTCATCATGCCCTTTGGCTTGACTAATGCCCCGACTGTGTTTATGGTTTTGATGAACTGCATTTTTTGACCGTATCTAGTTAAGTTTGTCGTGGTCTTTATCGATGACATATTGGTTTATTCGCATGATGAGAGTGAGCATGCGGAGCATCTGAGAGTTGTGTTGCAAACATTGAGAGGAAAGAAATTATATTCCAATTTCAGTAAGAGTGAATTTTGGCTTAAGGAGGTCAGATTCCTAGGATACATTGTGTCGGGATATGGGATCCGAGTTGACCCAAGCAAGATCTCGGTTATTGTAGAGTGGAAACTGTCGAGGAATGTGACTGAGGTCCGAAGCTTTTTGGGTTTAGTCGGATATTATAGATGGTTTGTAAACGAATTCTCTATGATAGCTACGTCAATGACAAGGCTACTGCACAAGGATGTCAAGTTTGATTGGACAGAAAAGTGTCAACAGAGTTTCTAGAAATTAAAGGCTTTGTTGACCGAAGCCCTAGTGTTAGTGCAACTATAGTCAGACAAGGAGTTTGTGGTATATAGCGACGCCTCCTTGAATGGTTTAGGGTGTTTGCTTATGCAAGAAGGTAACGTCATAGCTTACGCTTCAAGGCAACTGAAGCCACATGAGAAGAATTATCTGACGCATGATTTAGAGTTGGCTGCCATAGTATTCGCATTGAAAATTTGGAGACATCATCTTTATGGCAAGAAATGTCAGGTGTTTACTGATCAAAAGAGCCTTAAGAACTTGATGACTCAAAGGGAGTTAAACCTAAGGCAACGCTGATGGTTAAAAATGTTAAAGGATTATGAGTTGATTATCGACTATCATTTGAGAAAGGCGAACGTCGTCACCGATGTATTAAGTAGAAAATTATTATTTGCGCTGAAAGCAATGAATGCCAATATGGCTTTATCTGATGATGGTTCAATTCTAACAGAGTTGAGAGCTAGACCGACATTTCTTTAAGAGATCCAAGAAGCTCAGAAAGGTGATAAGAAATTGCAAGCCAAGAGAACTCAGTGTGAGTTGGGAATTGAATCAGATTTTCGTATTAGTACCGATGGATGTATAATGTTCAAAGGCAGAGTTTGAATAGCCAAGAACAATGAGCTTATTCAGAAGATTTTGAGAGAGGCACATAGTGGTTGTTTGCCCGTCCACCCGGGCAGTATAAAAATGTACAACGACCTCAAGAAAATGTATTGGTGGTCAGGTATGAAAAGAGACATTTCAGAGTTTGTGTCTAAGTACCTAGTGTGTCAGCAAGTGAAGGCTGAACACCAGGTACCTTTGGGTCTACTTCAGCCTATCATGGTTCCTGAGTGGAAGTGGGATCGGATCACTATGGATTTTGTGACGGGTTTGCCGATAACCCCGACAAAAAATGATATTGTTTGGGTTATTGTGGATAGGCTAACAAAGTCGACAAACTTCATAACTATGCGTACCGACTACTCCCTTGAGAGATTAGCCGACTTGTACGTTTTCGAGATTGTGAGACTACACGGGGTGTCCATATCAATTATTTCAGACAGAGACCCAAGATTTACCTCGAGGTTTTGGAAAAAGTAACAAGAGGCATTGGGAATAAAGTTGAGTTTTAGCACATCTTTCCATATGCAAACCGATGGTCAGTCAGAGAAAGTAATTTAGATATTAGAGGACATGTTGCAGTGTTGCATCCTTGAGTTCAAGGGCTGTTGAGAAAAGTATCTGCCGTTGGTTGAATTCACCAATAATAATAGTTATCAGACAAGTCTGAAATGGCACCTTATGAGGCTTTGTATGGGCAAAAGTGTCGAACGCCCTTATATTGGAAAGAGCTTAGAGATAGTCAGATTCACGGGGTTGATTTAGTTAGAGAGACTGCAGAGAAAGTTAAAGTAATTCATGACTGCTTGAAGGTCACCTCAGATAGATAAAAATCCTACGTGGATTTGAAACGAAAGGAAATTGAATTTCAAGTCGGTGATAAGGTATTTTTGAAAGTGTCCCAGTAGAGAAAAGTCCTCAGATTTGGTAGAAAAGGCAAGTTGAGTCCTCGTTTTATAGGGCCTTATGAGGTTATTGAGAGAGTAGGACCGGTTGCCTACCGATTAGATTTCCCACTGGAATTGGAAAAAATTCACGTTGTGTTTCGTGTGTCCATGCTACGTCGATATAAATCAGACCCTTCGCATGTGATTATGCCGTCAGAGGTTGAGATTCATCCGGACATGACTTATGGTGAAAAGCTGTTCAAGATTTTAGCCCGGGAAGTCAAACAATTGAGAAATAAAAGTATTGCACTTGTGAAAGTTCTATGGTGTAGACATGGAGTTGAGAAAGCCACATGGGAACCCGAGGAGGCTATGAGAGATTAGTACCCGAACTTATTCACTGGTAAGATTTTCGAGGACGAAAATCCCTAAGGGGGAGAAATGTAACAGCCCAATTTTGGGGCTAGTTGGAATAGTGGTCTCAGGACCACAAATCTGAAGTTAGAGAAATTATTTTATTATTCTTTTGGAGTCACAGCATGTTTATTTTAGTACATGAAAAATTTGGTGAGTTAATTTTGACATTTGTGAGCCCAATTGTGAAAAAGGACTAAATCACATAAAGTGCAAAAGTTCTATTTTGATAGCTAATGGTGTTATTTTATTACAGAATAAAAATTGAGATATTTTAAAGGGCATTTAGACCCCTAGAAATAGAGTGGCCGACCATAGGAGACATATGTGGTCAAAATTTTCAAAATTTGTTGGGTTAGGTGACCAATTTTGATTAAAATAGAAATAAATAAAAGAAGGATGACATCATCCTTTACTCATCTCTTTTCAACACCAAAAATGAGCCATGGAAGGGGGTTTGAGAGCTTAAAAATTTTCAGCAACTTGAAGCACTCACAAGTAAGTGATTTCCATACCCTTTGTTGATGATTTTTGCATTTTTGAGACCTTTGAAGCATGAGTTTTCAAATGAGGGTGCTTTCTTGCAAAATGGATGAAGGTATAGGGTTTTTCCATGAGAGCATTTAGGGTGTTTTCTGAAATTTTATGGAAGAATATGAGTCTTAGTTGTGTAATAGATAACTTTTGTGAAAAGTGTTACCATGAAATCACCTAAAGGGACTATTTTGCAAAAGTTGTAAAATAATTGATAAATGTGTGAAATAGAGATAATTTGGGGTTTCTTTAAGAGTAAAAAGAGTTCAACTAAGCTTAAGATGCAAAGAAATTCGATAAAAATTAATTTTCGAGCACAGGCGTAAAATGGTCATTTTGCCAAAGTTTAGGGACAAAACGGTCATTTTATCGAAGATGTGAATTTTTAATTGCTTAATTTTATTTAGTGATTAAATGAGCACATTTTTCTATTTTAGATCAAGAATTGCCAAGGCCAAACCTAGATCGGGGGAAAGCCAAGCAAATTGACTAAACCAACTAGTTGCCACTTTTTGTAATTCGAGGTAACTTGCATGTAAATAGTACAACTACATTGCTAATGTATGTGTTGAATTGTATTTGAAATAATATATCATGAATTGCTTGATTGTGGAATTGGGAAGGTATGATGATAATAGAGATATTGGAGTTCTCGTTTGAGCCTATGAAATAAATCGGATATTCATGTCATGACATACAGGTTATTTTTGGCTAGTGCAAGACATGTCTGGGACATGCATCGGCCACATTATGAGAGCCAGTGTAAGACCATGTCTGGGACATGGCATCGGCATTGAGACGAGAGCTAGTGTAAAACATGTCTGGGACATGCATCGGCCTTGAGACATAAGGCAGTGTAAGACATGTCTGGGACATGCATCGGCTACGAGATGATAGTCAGTGTAAGACTATGTCTGGGACATGGCATCGACTTGAGATGTGAGCCAGTGTAAGACCATGTCTGGGACATTGCATCGGCACCTTACCCACGTTTGAGGCTTTATGAATATCTGGTAGCGTTCCAAATGGTTCAACGATAAACATTATGTTCTTAAGCTAATGAGGAAAGTATAATCGTGTTGTGAGTGGTACAGGCACCTAATTGGTACGTATGAGATATGAGCTCATTGTATAATTGTGACTGGTATGAATGGTAATGAGCAAGTTATGTTTATGCCTACCTTGGTATTATGAGCATATTGATTATTAATAAATTGTTGTTGTACACTTACTTCTATGCAACTAACTAAGCTTTATGCTTACTCCCTTTCCTTTCGTTTTCCTTACAGTGCCGCCTATCTAGTTCAAGGATCACCGAAAGTCAGAGATATCGATCACACTATCAACCAAAGCATTTGGTATAGTTGGATTTATATTTTTGATAATGGCATGTATAGGACTTAGACTTTATTATTTTGTGTTTTTGAGAATTGGCCAATTGTGTTGGCTTGGGTTGGAAGCTCTTCAATTTGTATAATGCCTTGAATGATGGCTAACATTAATTTTAAATTAATAAAAGATGCATTATGATAGAATGAATGTCTATTTTGGCTGATATGATTTTAGAAATTGTGCTCGTTTTATTATTGGTTACGATTTGTATGGAAATAGGCAAGTGAAGGTGGCAATGAGGCTTGGTAAATAGCCTTATATTGTCCACACGGGTAAACATACGAGCATGTGTCTAGGCCGCGTGTGACACACGGTCTGCCCCATAGGCGGATAATTCGATCGTGTGTCCCCTACACGTAAAAATTTCATGTCAGTATGCATGGTAATAAACACACGGCGAGACACGGCCGTGTGTCTCAGACGTGTGGAGGGCACGACCTAGCACACGGGCGTGAGCCATGGCTATGTGACATCATGAGCATGCTGATGTCAAAAATAGAATGTCCATGTTTTTGCACACGGGCTAGGACACGGGCGTGTCATGGCCGTGTGAGGGACACGGACGTGTGTCTGGCCATGTGAAAAACCCTGTAGGTGTGAATTGGAAATTAATTCTACATGGGTGTGGGAGATGAGAATGTCCTAAGGTGCTTCGGCCGTGTGAGCCACACCGGCCATCAGCACAACCATGTCGAAATGGTCACACGGGCGTGTTAGTCTTCCACATGGGCGTATGAACTGTTTTAAAGGCAAATTTCTTAAGGTTGGTTTAAGGACCCAGAATGGTTCCGAATAGTTTTCAATGATTTATTTGGGGCTCATAGGCCCATAATAAGAAGTCTGAAGTAGATATTGAAAAATTTTTAAGTTTGGTTCGAGTTTCGATGACTTGAGATTGTTTGTATGCATGAGATCAAGTTAGGTAATGCCTTGTACTCCTCCCCGGTATGGGTTACGGGTATAGGTGTTACATTTCTCATGAACAAATAATTATAAGCCTACTAATTAAGCACAAGGGTTTATTCACTTAAAAAAAAATTGCCAAGGCAAAGGTCTAACCCAAGACTTCTCAGACACTTCCCAGAACATATAACCACTGAAGCAGACATATATTTATGCCACTTTCTTGCACAATTAAATATTTATGTGCAGCCTCCTAACTGATCCCATGCTTAAGACCTAATACTTCTAGGCCCAAATTTAGGGCGTTACAACAATTCAAATTTTTGAACCCATTCCGAGCCAAAATTCCTAATTTCCCTTCAAAACTTCTAGGCCTAATTTTGGGTGTGACACCGAAACCCCGAATAGGTTTGATATTTTTTGATTTGACTTGGGCTAGTGACAACCCGACTGATCTGATCTAGCCATTGGTTGGACCATTAGCTCGATTTCACATGCAAGACCCGGTTTGACCAGTTTTTGGGTATTAGTCTCCATTTTGGCTCCCAAGTGCAATTTACAATCTATGGTCCAATTTTCAAGTTCAATTACCTATTGGGCCAATTGTCTAACTTTAAATTAATTTTCAAAAATATTATATTAATTTTAATTAATTTGATTAATTTAATTTTACTTGAACAAAATTAAGTTTCTCAAAAATCACTTATTTTTTTAAGAAAATTCTTTAATCAAATTCTCTAGTTGAACAATTCTTACGACTGTCCAATTTAATCCCACATCTAATAAATTGACTCAATTAAATTATTTCCAAAGTCCTAGAATTCACTTCTAATTCAAATGCAGTTTGATTGAGCATTCATTGAGCTAGTGAAAGGACCAATCGGACATGTACAATTAGGCTCTAATAATTGCAATTATGTCTACAAGTATCATTCTAATAATTTGCAATTACTTAACCATGGAGTCAATCCACAAGAAGTACCATAATTGAAAACTCCTTATTGTATTCTCTTTACGAAAGCAATTCATTCATTTTCTTTATCCAATGACCTCCTCATGTGTGCGTTACCCTCATATGATATCCTTGATTCCTTTGGGTTAAATTTGTTCACTCAATAAAATCCTATTTTATCTTATTGTCACCATTGTGTTTTCTTAATGGTTAATATGATCACTATTAACAAATGACTGTGATAAATTGCTCGTTCAAGAATAAGCAACCCATGACCACGTTTCGTATTTCTCAATCCACACAATGCTAATGAGAGGATATCGTTAACTCTTTAATTGAACTGTGAGTTTCACTATTTCTAGTAAAGCCATGCCATACACAAGTCATGTACCCAACATATCGACTATCGACTCAATCATCTTTAAAGCATAAGCCTCTACTTATTTCAATGCACATGAGTTACATACGCATGGTTAGTGAATGGTTAGTGACTAACTCAGGATTTAGATAAATCAAATCATGAATGTCACAAGTGAATTAATTCACAAATGGATTCATAATTAATTTATCTGGGGTCTCGTTCAATGTATATTCTGCCAATGAATACATATATGTCTCTACACATGGAGTCAACTCTCTGATAGCCAAGACTATTTATCTCTGTAATTGGAATTGTAGATGGCATAATAATTTTTCTTTGTATTTGAATAAAATGCTCACTTTGATTTTTTTCCAGGATTATGGGTTCATTTAGATTATCTACTAAATTAAATTATCTTTGTCGCAATGTAAACGTTCTTATAATACCACTTATCATAAGTTTGAACTTAGACAATCAATGAACTAATATTTGCTTGTCACAATTTCACTATGCATGCAAAATATGAAAGAAAAAATACAAAAGACATAATAGTGAAATGTGAAACTTATTTATTCATCATTCAAATACATAGAAAACAATTACATGTTTACTACAATATAGGCACATATCCCAACAATGATGACATATGTCAAAAAGGGTAAGTGTGTAATGTTTAAAATTACGTGGTAACCACCAAATTCTAAATTCGTCCAATGAAGCAGATTGGTGGCATACTTTTAGTAGGGATCTCTGAAATGTATATATATGAAAAGAAGTTGTTTTGAGTAAAAGTGGAATTCGCTCAACTCATGATACATGCCTAGCGTGGTCAGTTAGTTATTAGTTATACGTTGAAATTTTCCTAAGTTAGATATTTCAAGGACGAAATTTTCTTTTTGGGGGAGGAGAGTTGTAACAACCCAAAATAGTGTGTTATATTTAGGTCAAGTTTAGGAATATAGCAGTAACAATCTATCTAGCGAAGTATGGTCTTCCCAAGTTACTATTTTGGCATATAAGTGTGGGTGTATAGTAATCACCACATGAGTAAGTAAAGATTTAACTCCAGAATAGTCTGTTATATTTAGGTGAAGTTGTGCTAGGTGATAAGGGGATGTATGGAATGGGTTCTTGCCAAAGATATAATACACCTATTTGTATGGAATATTATGCCTGTTAGAATTTAAGTATCATGGTTAGAAATTAGCTAGATAGCCTAGCTCAATAATTATGTATGTAAGGTATTTATTTATATAGATATTTCTCTAAAAAATGTGGGCCTTTAAGAAGGCAAATTCTGAAACGTATGACACTTGTTAAGATCCACTTAGTTGTTGGGGTTAGATATATAAGTGTGATAGGTTCTAAAATAGGTTCTTCTTTTCTTCTTCTTCCTTAAGTGGCATTCATTGATTCTTTCCTTAAATCTAAATGTATCTTTACCTCAATGATCTGGAAGCTATGGTTTATTAATGATGAGTAGTAATTCCATCTCAAGGTAAGTAATTCAGCTCTCCATGTTAAGTTTTGAATGCGTAAGCTTGTATGAGGTATATGAATAGTAAGATAGTAAGTTCAAGATTTTGCATGAAGTTGTTAGCGGTTGAAACAGTAAGTAGATTATGTATGAGTTAGTTTTAATGGTGTTCCTGTGTTCTGTAAACAGTGGTTGCCATTGTTCCAAGATGGATATTTGGATCTGGAGTTATAATTATTGTAGGTGAGTGTCAGGTGAGTCTCTACCTTGACTTCCTTCGGTAAATTTTAATGTTAATGTAACACCCCGTACCCGAGACCGTTTCCGGAGTCGAATACGAGGTATTTACAGACTTATTTCATTGATTCTCACAGTCCATTTTAAAAATTTCTAGACAAGCTGGCTAACTGCGTCACTATTACCTTAAAAATCATATCTTGAGTTCCAAAACTCGAAAACTAGTTTTGTAAATTTTAACTAAAACTAGACTCATATATTCATCTACAAATTTTTTTCTAGAATTTTTGGTCAAGCCAATTAGTACATTTTATTAGTTAAAGTCTCCCCAGTGTCAGGGTTCGACTGCTCTGACCTTCATGCATTACGACTTATATATCTTCCAGTAAAGGGCTTCATTACTTATTCCGATTGTTTCTAACGAAACTAGACTCAAAAAGAAATCTATACATATATGTCATGACCTCTCATTATCTCTGGTTAATTTATAGTAAATTTCCAAAGTCAGATCAGGGGATCCAGAAATCGCTCTGGCCCTGTTCCGCTAAAACTTAAATATCTCTTAAAATAAGACTTATATGTTTGTTTCGTTTCTTCCATATGAAATTAGATTCATCAAGGTTAAATTACATAATTTATTCACTATTTAATTCCATTCCTACTATATTTAGTGATTTTTCAAATCCACACAACTGCTGCTGTCAGCATCTGTTTTTAAGGTAAACTTTACCTATTTCATGGTTTTCCATGAATCAACTAGAATTTGTCATACAAAGCACCAAAATGATCATGATTAACCATTCCAATGGCTAATCGTTACTAAACATTTCCATACCTCTCAATGAACAACATACAAAACGATTATAATGCTATGCTCAAAGAGTATATAAGCCATTTTCGCATGGCTATCCAAATTTATACAATACCAAAGTACTTGACTAACAACAAAAGGGTAGTCCTATACATGCCATTTTCACAGTTCAACCAAAAGTGTACCAAAAGGGCTTTGATAGTGTGGACGACTTCAACTTCGACAATCCCGAGTCCGATAGCTGACGAACCAAAATCTATAAAACAGAGAATCAAAGAAACAGAGTAAGCATTTAATGCTTAGTAAGTTTTGAATAATGAAATTAGTTTTGGCTAAGGTATAACATTCATATGGCTAAATGGATAACTTCATATATGCATATTCTCATAAACATACTTACTTCACACTTCAATCAATATATTCATTCACAAGGTATCAAACCTAACTAAAGGCCGAAAATTCGTAAATCAATTGAACGAATACTATTTAAAATGAATCGACTTTTCCGATGCATATACGAAACATACCTCATCGTTTGGATTTTATGAGCGTATTAATTGAAATTTACAGCAAGATCGCTCACTTCCAAACCCAAGCCTCTTCGGGATTTAGCCGAATATAACTACTTGCTCAAATGCCTTCGAGACTTAGCCCGGATATAGTAACTCGCACAAATGCATTCGGAGCTTAGCCCGGAATTAGTCACTAGCACAAATGCCTTCGGGACTTAGCCCGGTTATCATCCAAATATCCATGCACATATCAATAAATCATGACACATCTATATTTCATTTTCATAACTAGAATTCAAACACAAGTCACTTATCAAGCATAATCATTGTCGGCTCAATAGTTACATACAAAGAGCATGATATTGATTTGCTTAAAACATGATCTAATCGAATCATGATCTAAGTTCCATTACTCGAAAACTTACCTCGGATGTTGTCGAACGATTTCGACGGCTATTCGATCACTTTTCCTTTCCCTTATCCAACTTTGGTCCTCTAAGCTCTTGAGCTAATTCAAACAAATTTAACTTATTAAAGTCTCATTATGCTAGCTTATGGCGGAATATGACAATGAATTTGATAGGTCATATGGCCACCTTTAGCTCAAATACAAAATGGTCATACGCATTTTTAATCACATTAAGCAATTTAATACCATTAATCTAACATTTCCTCATGTGCACCTTTATGACCGAATACACATATCATTAACCCAATATCAATTGACCAAGCACTTTAACAAATTCTCTTTAACTATACACACATTCGGCAATGACAAAGACAATTTAGCAAACCTTTAAACTTTAACTTATCACCTCAAGCTGAACCATCAAAATGAACTAATTATAATTACATAGGTACTACCAAAGCCGAAACCTATGCATACTATTATTCCTTATGCCCAAACCAAAGACCACATTCGGCACTTTCATCCACCATTCTATCAAGCATGTAATATTCAAACACAACCAAACTCACATTCGGCCCTAGCTCATAACAAGGTAGCCGATTCTTTTCCCTTAGTATCTAATGCTGACCTATGATTCTTTTTATAGTTCAAACACTCATCTATCATCATTCACCTAACTTGACATGAAACAACAAAACTCACCATTTCTCATCCAAATAACATGAACAAAAACCATTTCTTGAACATTTTCTCGTGACCGATTGCTCATGTTACCAACAAGATTCAAAATTTGAACATGGGCTAACTAAGGGACTTAGTAACTAGCTTAATACATTCAACAATTTCAAAAGCTACCATGAATTACATACCTTGTTCAAGACTAGAAGGAGTGGCTGAATGTTTTACTTCCCTTTCCCCCTTCTTCTTAGCATTTTCGGCCAAGGATGTTAGAAGATGAACATTTTTTTTTGTTTTCTTCCTTCAATTCACGGCAATGGAGGGGGGGCATGGATGAGACAACTTTGTTTTCATCACCCCTCCCTTTTTCATTACTTAATTACTAACCTTTTATTTTATTCTTTCTAACATAAAACACTAACACAACATGTTCACAACATGTTTCACCCCATAGCATGGCCGGGCACTAGCTCAAATCTTGGGTAATTTGACATGCAAACCCATCATTTTCATAACATGTATTAATAGGCCACTTTACATTTGCCTAGCACATTTCTAAATTTTCTCACATAAGTCCTATTTAATAAAATTCACTTACAATTAACAAAATTCAAACATGAAATTTTCACACATGCATATATATATGTAAGAAGCATCAACTATGATGGTTAATTATTTTTATGACTCGGTTTAGTGGTCCCGAAACCACTTTCCGACTAGGGTCAATTTAGGGCTATCACAACTCTCCCCCACTTTAAGAAATTTCCGTCCCCGAAAATCTTACCGGTAAATAGGTTTGGTTATCGTTCTTTCATAGAGTTCTCGGTCTCCCAAGTAGCTTCTTCCATCCCGTGTTTGAGCCATAACACTTTTACTAAAGGAACCTTTTTGTTTCGTAACTCCTTCACTTCACGAGTCAGGATACGAATCGGTTCTTCTTCATAACTCATATCGGGTTGAATTTCAACCTCTGATGGATTAATTATGTGCGATGGATCAGATCTATAACGTCGAAGCATCGAAACATGAAAGACGTCGTGAATCTTTTCAAGTTCAGGGGGCAAAATCAATCTATACGCAACTAGACCAACTCGTTAGGATATTTCATATGGCCCGATGAACCTCGGACTCAATTTGCCCTTACGCCCAAATCTGAGTATCTTTTTCCAAGGTGAAACTTTAAGAAACACTTTATCTCCCACCTGATACTGAATGTCCTTTCGTTTCAAATCCGCGTACGACTTCTGACGATCTGATGCTGCCTTCAGACTTTCACAAATTATTTTTACTTTCTGCACAGCATCTTTAATCAAATCAACTCCGAAGATTTTAGTTTCACCGAGCTCGGTCCAAAACAATGGTGTACGGCATTTTCGACCGTACAAAGCCTCGTAGGGCGCCATCTTAATGCTTGACTGAAAACTATTGTTGTAAGCGAACTCAATCAAAGGTAGATACCGTTCCCATGAACCACTAAACTCAAGGATGCAGCATCTCAACATATCCTCGAGTATCTGAATTATCCGCTCGGATTGACCATCGGTTTGGCGATGAAAAGCGGTGCTAAAATGCAACTTGGTACCCAAGGCTTCTTGCAATTTCTTCCAAAATCGCGAGGTGAATCTCAGATCTCTGTCTGACACCATAGAAATGGGTACCCCGTGTAATCTCACAATCTGAGAAACATACAACTCAGCTAGTTTATCCAACAAAAAATCCGTGCGTACGGGGATAAAGTGAGCCGACTTAGTCAGTCTATCAACAACAACCCAAATCGCATCTTTCTTACTTGCCGACACTGGCAACCCAGATACAAAATCCATCGTGACTCGATCCCATTTCCATTCAGGTATCATGATCGGCTGAAGTAAACCCGTAGGCACTTGATGTTCCGCCTTCACTTGCTGACATACTAAGCACTTCGAAACGAAATAGGAAATGTCTCGTTTCATACCATGCCACCAAAACTGACGTCTCAGATCGTTGTACATTTTCGTACTCCTCGGATGAATTGACATTCGGCTACAATGAGCTTCGTTCAGAATCATCGAAATAAGTTCTGAATTTCTTGGAACACACAAACGACTTCTGAACCTCAAACAATCGTCATCATCAATTTGAAACTCTGATTCCATATTCGAAACACGTTCAGCCTGTTTTGCAACCAGTTCATCGTTGACTTTCTGAGCTTCACGAATTTGATGAATCAACAATGGTTTGGCCTTTAATTCTGCCACTAACACATTGTCGGATAGAACAGACAAGTGTACATTCATCGCTCGTACAGCAAACAGTGTTTTACGACTTAAGGCATCCGCAACCACATTAGCCTTTCCCGGGTGATAGTCAATGACAAGCTCATAATCTTTCAACAACTCGAGCCAACGTCTTTGTCGCAGATTCAAGTCTCTTTGAGTCATCAAATATTTGAGACTTGTTATCCGAATATACATGGCACTTCTCACCAAATAAGTAATGTCGCCATATTTTCAAAGCGAATACGATGGCAGCCAGTTCGAGATCATGGGTTGGATAATTTTTTTCATGTGGCTTCAGTTGCCTCGACGCATAAGCTACAACTCGACCTTCTTGCATCAATACACAACCCAACCCAAGTAAGGATGCATCACTGTAAATGATGAACTCTTTGCCTGATTCGGGCTGCACTAGTACTGGAGCTTCTGTCAAATGAGTTTTCAATTGATCGAAACTTTTCTGACACTTTTCCGTCCATTCAAACTTAACATCTTTCTGAAGTAGTTTCATCATTGGTGTGGCTATCATCGAGAAACCTTTTACAAACCGTCGGTAGTAACCGGCAAGTCCCAAAAAGCTCCGAACCTCAGTAATATTTCTCGGAGGCTTCCAGTTAAGTATGGCTGAAATTTTGCTCGGATCAACTCGAATACACGATACAGACACCACATGACCCAAGAAGCTAACCTCTCTTAACCAGAACTCACACTTACTGAACTTAGCATATAATTGCTTATCCCGTAAAGTTTGCAACACTAATCCCAGGTGTTCAGCATGATCGGTTTCATTTCTCGAATAGACCAAAATATCATCGATAAACACAACTACAAACCGATCCAAATACGGTCTGAAGATTCGATTCATCAAATCCATAAATACCGCGGGGGAATTAGTGAGCCCAAACGGCATCACTAAGAATTCGTAGTGACCGTATCTCGTTCTGAAAGCGGTTTTGGGTATATCCGAATCTCGAATTCGCAACTGATAATAACCCGATCTCAAATCTATCTTTGAAAACACTGAGGCTCCCTTTAGTTGATCAAACAAATCATCAATGCGCGGTATCGGATATTTATTCTTTATTGTCACCTTATTCAGCTGACGATAGTCGATGCACAGCCTCATGGTTCCGTCCTTCTTTTTCACAAACAATACTGGTGCACCCCAAGGTGAGAAACTTGGTCGAGCGAAACCTGTATCAGTCAACTCTTGCAACTGAGCTTTCAACTCTTTTAACTCGGTTGGTGCCATACGATACAGAGCTATCGAGATCGGTGTAGTCCCAGGTACAAGCTCAATACCAAACTCTACCTCCCGAATAGGTGGTAAACCCGGTAATTCTTTGGGAAAAACATCCGAGTATTCACAAACCACCGGCACAGATTCAAGTTTCCTTTCTGGCTCTTTATTATCAAGTACGTATGCAAGATACGCTTCACACCCCTTTCTCACATATTTTTGGGCTAACATCGAGGATATTATTGTTGGCAATCCATACAAGGCAGTAGACTCAACTCAGATTATCTTATTATTTGCGCACCTCAAATCAATAGTCTTGCTTTTGCAATTCACAACCGCATCATGCACGGTCAACCAATCCAAACCAAGAATAACATCAAACTCATCAAACGGCAAAAGCATCAAGTCCGCCGGAAAACAGGAACCTCGAATTACTAGGGGACATTTCTTACACACTTTGTCGACAAGCACGTAACGACCCAAGGGATTTGACACCCGAAGTACGAACTCAGTAGACTCAATAGGTAAAGTCTTACTGGATGCTAAGGTTTCACATATATAAGAATGAGCAGAACCAGGGTCAATCAAAGCAATCACATTAGTATCAAAGAGAGTAAAAGTACCGGTAATAACATCTAGCGAGGAAGCATCCTCGCGTACGCGTATAGCGTAAGCTCTAGCAGGAGCACGAGCCTCAGATCTGGTTGTAGCATCTCTAGATCCTCTCTGAGCGCCACTAGCATTGCCTGTATTTCTAGATGGTCTACCTTGAGCAGTAGTAGCACCAGGTTTCCCACTCTGATTTACGTTCTGTTCAGACAATCTCGGGCAATCTTTAATAAAGTGGTCAGCTGATCCGCACTTGTAACAGGAGCGGTCATGGAATCTACAACTCCCCGAATGCCATTTACCACAATATTGACACTCCGTTCTATCTCGACGATCATTTCCAACACTGGCGACCGAAGTGACTCGTGCACTCACAGGGGGTCGATCGCGATCTCGTCTAGAAAAACCCGAAGTGTATCTAGACCGGCCTAAGTCATCTCTAAATTTCTTCGATGACTGTTGGAAGGGCTTCCCCGAAGACCTCTTACGAAACTCCTTTGCTCCCACCTCAGCTTTTCTTTTCTCCATACTGAGCTCCTCGGCTTTGCAAGCTCGCTCGACAAGCACCACAAATTCTCGGACTTCCAAAATGCCAACATACAACTTTATATCATCATTCAACCCATCCTCGAAATGTTTACACATCATGCCTTCTGAAGAAATACATTCTCGAGCGTACCGGCTAAGCCTTACAAACTTTCGTTCATAGTCGGTAACCGACATGGAACCTTGTTTAAGTTCAAGAAATTCCTTTCGTTTTTGATCCATGAATCTCTAACTGATATACTTTTTCCGAAACTCGGTTTAGAAAAACTCCCAAGTTACTTGCTCTCTGGGCACAGCAGAATTCAACGTATTCCACCAATAGTAGGTAGAATCACGTAGTAAGGAGATAGTACACTTTAGGAACTCATCGGGTGTGAAAGATAGCTCATCGAGTACCCGAATAGTGTTGTCCAACCAAAATTCAGCTTGCTCGGCATCATCGCTGTCCGTAGCTTTAAATTCGGTAGCCCCGTGTTTTCAGATTCTGTCAACTGGGGGCTTATTTGACCTTATTTGGTCAGTTGCCGGAGGTATTGTAGGTGCGGGGGTGGTATTAGTCGGGAATGGAGGTTGTGGAACAGCCGTATTAGTTCGAATGTATTGGTTGAACCAATCATTCATCACGCTATAAAAAGCTTGTCTAGCTTCATCGTTCGGATTACTAGCAATAGGTTGAGAGTCCGCCGGCACTGTCCCTTGTGCGGGAGCAGGCACTACACTCTCAAGATCTTCAGCTACCGCTCGGTTGGGATCGGGATCCATTACTATAAATAAACACATTTTCAATTGTCAGAAATCACCACACTATCAAATAATCACATAATGGCATGTATAGCTAGACCCAAACGTATTACGGTAGTCCTAGAATCGACTAAACCGTAGCTCTGATACCAATAAAATTGTAACACCCCGTACCCGAGACCGTTGCCGGAGTCGAATACGAGGTATTTACAAACTTATTTCATTGATTCTCACAGTCCATTTTAAAAATTTCCAGACAAGTTGGCTAACTGCGTCACTGTTACCTTAAAAATCATATCTTGAGTTCCAAAACTAGAAAACCAGTTTCGTAAATTTTACCTGAAACTAGACTCATATATCCATCTACAAATTTTTTTCTAGAATTTTTGGTTCATCCAATTAGTACAGTTTATTAGTTAAAGTCTCCCCTGTGTCAGGGTTTGACTGCTCTGACCTTAATGCGTTACGACTTATATATCTTCCAGTACAGGGCTTCATTACTTATGCCGTTTGTTTCTAATGAAACTAGACTAAAAAAAAATCTATACATATATGACATGACCTCTAATTATCTCTGGTTAATTTATAGTGAATTTCCAAAATCAGATCAGGGGATCCAGAAATCGCTCTGGCCCTGTTCCATGAAAACTTAAATATCTCTTAAAATACGACTTATATGTTCGTTTCGTTTCTTCCATATGAAAGTAGATTCATCAAGGTTCAATTACATAATTTATTCACTATTTAATTCCATTCCTAATATTTTTAGTGATTTTTCAAATCCACACCACTTCTACTGTCAACATCTGTTTTTAAGGTAAACTTTACCTATTTCATGATTTTCCATGATTCAACTAGAATTTGTCATACAAAGCACCAAAATGATCATGATTAACCATTCCAATGGCTAATCGTTACTAAACATTTCCATACCTCTCAATGAACAACATACAAAACGATTATAATGCTATGCTCAAAGAGTATATAAGCCATTTTCGCATGGCTATCCAAATTTATACAATACCAAAGTACTTGACTAACAATAAAAGGGTAGTCCTATACATGCCATTTTCAGAGTTCAACCAAAAGTGTACCAAAAGGGCTTTGATAGTGTGGACGACTTCGACTTCGTCAATCCCGAGTCTGATAGCTGACGAACCAAAATCTATAAAACAGAGAATCAAAGAAACGGAGTAAGCATTTAATGCTTAGTAAGTTTTGAATAATGAAATTAGTTTCGGCTAAGGTATAACATTCATATGGCTAAATGGATAACTTCATATATGCACATTCTCATAAACATACTTACTTCACGCTTCAATCAATATATTCATTCACAAGGTATCAAACCTAACTAAAGGCCGAAAATTCGTTAATCAATTGAACGAATACTATTTAAAACGAATCGACTTTTCCGATGCATATACGAAACATACCTCATCGTTTGGATTTTATGAGCGTATTAATTGAAATTTACAACAAGATTGCTCACTTCCAAACCCAAGCATCTTTGGGATTTAGCCGAATATAACTACTTGCTCAAATGCCTTCGGGACTTAGCCCGGTTATAGTAACTCGCACAAATGCCTTCGAGTCTTAGCCCCGATATAGTAACTCGTACAAATGCCTTCGGGACTTAGCCCGGGTATAGTAACTCGCACCAATGCCTTCGGGACTTAGCCCGGATATAGTAACTCGTACAAATGCCTTCGGAGCTTAGCCCGGAATTAGTCACTAGCACAAATGCCTTTGGGACTTAGCCCGGTTATCATCCAAATATCCATGCACATATCAATAAATCAAGACACATCTATATTTCATTTTCATAACTAGAATTCAGACACAAGTCACTTATCAAGCATTATCATTTTCGGCTCAATAGTTACATACAAAGAGCATGATATTGATTTGCTTAAAACATGATCTAATCGAATCATAATCTAAGTTCTATTACTCGAAAACTTACCTCGGATGTTGTCGAACGATTTCGACGGCTATTCGATCACTTTTTCCTTTCCCTTATCCAACTTTGGTCCTCTAAGCTCTTGAGCTAATTCAAACAAATTTAACTTATTAAAGTCTCATTATGCTAGCTTATGGCCGAATATGACAATGAATTTGATAGGTCATACGGCCACCTTTAGCTCAAATACAAAATGGTCATACGCATTTTTAATCACATTAAGCAATTTAATACCATTAATCTAACATTTCCTCATGTGCACCTTTATGACCGAATACACATATCATTAACCCAATATCAATTGACCAAGCACTTTAACAAATTCTCTTTAACTATACACACATTCGGCAATGACAAAGACAATTTAGCAAACCTTTAAACTTTCACTTATCACCTCAAGCCGAACCATCAAAATGAACTAATTATAATTACATAGGTACTACCAAAGCTGAAACCTATGCATACTATTGTTCCTTATGCCCAAACCAAAGACCACATTCGGCACTTTCATCCACCATTCTATCAAGCATGTAATATTCAAACACAACCAAACTCACATTCGGCCCTAGCTCATAACAAGGTAGCCGATTCTTTTCCCTTAGTATCTAATGCTCACCTATGATTCTTTTTATAGTTCAAACACTCATCTATCATCATTCACCTAACTTGACATGAAACAACAAAACTCACCATTTCTCATCCAAATAACATGAACAACAACCATTTCTTGAACATTTTCTCGTGACCGATTGCTCATGTTACCAACAAGATTCAAAATTTGAACATGGGCTAACTAAGGGACTTAGTAACTAGCTTAATACATTCAACAATTTCAAAAGCTACCATGAATTACATACCTTGTTCAGGACTAGAAGGAGTGGCGGAATATTTTACTTCCCTTTCCCCCTTCTTCTTAGCATTTTCGGCCAAGGATGTTAGAAGATGAACATTTTTTTTCTTTGTTTTCTTCCTTCAATTCACGGCAATGGAGGGGGGGCATGGATGAGACAACTTTGTTTTCATCACCCCTCCTTTTTTCATTACTTAATTACTAACCTTTTATTTTATTCTTTCTAACATAAAACACTAACACAACATGTTCACAACATGTTTCACCCCATAGCATGGCCGGCCACTAGCTCAAATCTTGGGTAATTTGACATGCAAACCCATCATTTTCATAACATGCATTAATAGGCCACTTTACATTTGCCTAGCACATTTCTAAATTTTCTCACATAAGTCCTATTTTATAAAATTCACTTACAATTAACAAAATTCAAACATGAAATTTTCACACATGCATATATATATAATAAGCATCAACTATGACGGTTAATTATTTTTATGACTCGGTTTAGTGGTCCCGAAACCACTTTCTGACTAGGGTCAATTTAGGGCTGTCACAGTTAAAGTAATTATATATATAAAAGATGATGAAAATTATAGCAATCAGTAAATGTGTGATCATAGTAAGTGTAAGGTATGTATTACTATAATATGTGTAAAGTTCAGGTTAAGAAGAATACTGATTAATAAGACTGTATATATAGTTCTGGTGTTAAAAGAATGTCAAACAAAAATACTATCATCTTTGTAAGTGAGAAATGAGAAATATCCCATTGTGAAGCCTCTAGTAGGGCATTATAATGCTAACTAGACTGGTATGTCACATATTAAAAACAAGTGTAAGACCATGAGGTAGAGGCCTACGACAACTTGATATGACTTGGAACCATTCATGACATAGCCTCCAATAAGATGAAACTAGAAAGGTAGATTGCGATACATGAAACTCTATATAAGACCATGTGGAAATGACCAATAGCATGATATGATATGATTGTATATATGTTCATAGTGCACCGTTCGATAATGTGTAGATCGAAAAGGCAGAGCATGATACATGAAACTCTATATAAAACCATAAGGTAGAGACCCATGGCATCTTGTGTGAAGTCCATCGGAACAGTAAACATGAGATTGTAACAACCCGTTTTTGGTCAAATAGGAATAGTGGTTTTGAGACCACAAATTCAAGTTTGAAATAATTATTTTATTATTATTTTAATGTCTACAGTATGATAGAATAATTGTGTGAAAGTTTCGCTAAAAAATTTTATCGTTTGAGTGTTTAATTTGATAAAATGGACTAAATCGCGTAAAGTGAAAAAATAATGTTCTAATAATTATTGGCTATGGAATATTAAAATGAAGGTCCTTATGTGGTATATAACCCATTAACATGATAGTGGATTATATTGGTTAGGTATTTTTGAAATTTGTAATAATTTTAAAGGTTAATTTTGGTATTTAGTAATTAAAAGTTAATTAATTAAAACAAAACAAATTATACTTTCATATCACCTTCTACAACCAAATTTTTAGGGCTTGAGAAGCCATTTTTACACTTTCAAGTTTGACAACTTCAATTCTTGAAATTAGGTATGTATTTTGTCCTATTTTTAATGATTTCTATATTTTTGAGATCGTTATAGTTTAATCCAGCGAGCCCAGTGTAACACCCCGAACCCGAGGCCGTCGCTGGAGTCGAACACGAGGTGTTAACAGACTTCAAACCACTTATTAAAATTTTTCCAGACAAGCTGTCAATCTGCGTACTAGTCTCTTTAAAAATCATATCTTGAGCTCTGGAACTCAAAATCCAGTTCCGTGAATTTTCCCTGAAACTAGACTCATATTCCCATCTACATATTTTTTTCTAGAATTTTTGGTTGGGCCAATTAGTACAGTTTATTAGTCAAAGTCTCCCATGTTACTGGGGTCGACTACACTGACCTTTGCGCATTACGACCTGGATATCTCCCTGTACAGAACTTCCATACTGATGCCGTTTGTTTCTATAGAAACTAGACTCAGAGAGGAATCTATACATATATGGTATGACTCCTAATTATCTCTGGTTAATTTATAATGAATTTCCAAAGTCGGAGCAGGGAATCCAGAAACCGTTCTGGCCCTGTCCCACGAGAACCTGATTATCTCTTAACATACTGTCCATATGATCCTTTCGTTACTTCTATATAAAAATAGACTCATCGAACTTCGATTACATAATTTATTCATCAATTAATTCCAGTCCTACTATTTTTAGTGATTTTTCAATCTCATGTCACTGCTGCTGCCAGCATCTGTTACGAAAGCAACTATGCCCACTTCGTGTTTACTCCTTGATCTAACTAATAATTCATCATGCATATCACAAATTATGATCATGACTAACCATGCCAAAGGCTAATCATTGTCAAACTTCCCCCTACTACACTATTGCCATATCATGAATTTTAACACCAAAATAATCAACCATGACGTATGGCATAAAAAGGTCGAATTATCAAGATTTGCGACCTAACGTTATGAATCCAAACCCAACCGAACATTTATGCCATTTTCGCATGGCTAAAAGATTACATACCAAAGTTCAAACACAACATAATAGCCTATACATGCCGAAATGTTCTCCTAAGCCAACTAAGAAGAAAGTACCAAAACTTGCTATCCGGTGTGATGACTTCGATGACGGCCCGACCACGCAAAAAGAGACGAGTCCAAGAAACCTAGTATGGGTGACAAGGAAACACCGAGTGAGTTTATAACTCAGTAAGTCATAAGCAATACACTACCATCCATTAATAACATTATCACAAGAGGAAACAAAATGGAACGAGGCTAGTTACTCCATCCATACCGAACCATACCATAGTTCCTCCGACCTATCGGTTCAATCTCATACCAAATCATGCATTCACATTCCACATACTCATCAATAGAATATTCGAGGCATTTTCATAAATCATTTCATTTTCATTACAATCATACAACTAAACGGCCTTTCACCCATTCCACGATAAATCTTATGTACGTGACTTCAAGTATATTTGTCACATAGGTTCAACTTACCAAGCTCAACTCCAACTATAAACATAGCACCTATTAGCCATGAACTCAAGATACTTACCCGATCCGCTGTCCGTGATCGACTCAATAGCGTCGCACACTTAGTGTCCATAATGATTCAAGAATATATATTAAGTCCGCACACTCAGTGCTATATAATCAACTCGCACACTTAGTGCTACATAATCAAACTCGCACACTTAGTGCTACATAGTCAACTCGCACACTTAGTGCTACATAGTCAAACTCGCACACTTAGTGCTAGATAGTCAATTCGCACACTTAGTGCTGCACAATTTAAACCCGCACACGTAGCGCCAATCTCATGGTCATAAATGTTTATACCCGCACATTTAGTGCCGAGATCAACAACTCAATACATCTCACCTCTTTTCTTTTCATTCAACACTTTCATCATCACATACGTACATGCATATATATATTTATTCATTCCATTCAGCATCATTACATAAAAGTTATGACCATTTGAATTAATACCAACTATATGCTTAATGACTTACTTTATGTTGGGTAAAATAATTCCGAGTCGGCTACTCGATGACCTTCGATTTCCCCTTGTTGGACGCCTCTCCTTTAGGTTCTTGAGCTTAAATAATACAAATAAGAGTATTCAATATTTAACCCAATAACATGAATTTATTTATCACATTCGGCAATCACATATCATTAAATTTTCAAACCAAAATGTCATTATATGACCACATATACACATATCCATATACTTAAGCTCAATAATTATAATGTAATATCATGTACCCACTTTAAGTATATTGCCGAATATACTTAATCATACATACACCTAACCAAAACAATTTCCTAAAATCTTTATATCATTTATACACTAAGCCGAATACTCTCACCAAGTTCACCTATATTCTTCAACAATTCCTTCATTGATCAAACACATATTCGGCTAAAGAAATGGCAATTTTAGCAACCTTCGATTTAGTACTTAACTTTTACCACATATCAAATAACTCATTTCCTTACTCATGTGACCACGTATATTCGGTCATGCATACACACATAAAAATCAATTTGGAGACTCTATCAATCCAACATACATTCGGCACCTTCATCCACCATTCTACCAAGCATGTAATATTCAAACACAACCAAACTCACATTCGGCCCTAGCTCATAACAAGGTAGCCGATTCTTTTTATAGTTCAAACACTCCTCTATCATCATTCACCTAACTTTAACATGAAACAACAAAACTCACCATTTCTCATCCAAATAACATGAACAACAACCATTTCTTGAACACTTTCTCATGACCGATTGCTCATGTTACCAACAAGATTCAAGATTTGAACATGGGCTATTTAGAACTCAAGTCAATTACTAAAACATGCATGCATCTCAAGGACAACATCAAACATACCTTAGTCTAGCAAACCACCATAGCCGATTTTCTCAAGCTTTTCCCCTTCCTTTCTTTCCTCTATTCGGCCAAAGATGTTCAAGAATGAACACTTTTTTTTTGTTTTCTTTCTTCAATTCACGGCAACAAGGGGGTATGGATGAGACCATATTACTTTTTTTTTCATCACCATGCTCATTATTTTATTTTTCTTAACATACATCACTAGCATAACATGTTGGAGACATGTTTCCACCCATAGCATGGCCGGCCACTATGCTTTAGTTTGGCTAATTTGACATGCAAGGACAACACTTTCCCACTTTAATACTATTTGGTCCTTACTTATTTACCTATCATAATTTTCCAAGTCTTTCAACTAGATCCTTTCAAGCAAAATTCACATTCCTAATATAAAATTAAAACATCAAATTTTTGTACAAGTACTATCACACATATAAGATATGCAAATAAAATTTTAACTAAATTTTTATGACTCGGTTTTGTGGTCCCGAAACCACATTCCGACTAGGGTCGAATTAGGGCTGTCACACCCAGGGCCTAATTTGCAAAATTGTTAAAGGTTTAGGGTTTCTCCATTGATGAATGTTGGTGTGTTTTGGTGTTTAATGATAGAAAGTGCATGCTTGTTGTTAGATAAACAAAATTTGTAAAGTAACTTTTGACAAAATTGTCAATTAGGGGTTAAATTGTGAAATGTGTAATTTTTATGGTTAAATTGTGAAATAAATGAAAAATATGGACTGCTAGGGACTAATTGAAATTTGGCTAGCATGGGTTTTGGTTGAATTGCATGAATTTGTGATTTTATGAAATAGGGACTAAATTGTAAAAATGTGAAATATTAGGGGCAAATGTGTAAAATTGCCTTAATTATAATTTGGACTAAATTGAATAGAGAGATTATGAAATAAGTTAATTTTGATTGTATTTAGATCAAGAAAAATGAAATAAGAAATTAGATAGGGGAAAGAACAATATTTTAGATTATTCGACTTCATTCGTCGTTTTTACATTTGAGGTAAGTTCATATGTAATAAGTACTATTATATTTGTTCTTAAGTGCCTTAATATTGCATATATTGGGAATACGACATTGTGGACCTATTCGACGAAGATTCGGCGTTGGAAATCCCGGTTGAGCCTTAGGAATAGATTAGGATACAAATGACATGTCATTTGGGGTTACGTGATTTCGATGCTGGTCTGTACATCCTACCGGTGGCTGAGTCATTCGGTATGTGTTGCGGGTACTCGCCAACTTGTGTGAGTAGCACCGTGTAGCTTCAACATGACCGTCAGCTTGTGTGAACAGACCCGTTGATTGCTCTAGTGTGAACATAAAATGTGATACGAGATTGAGATAGCTTCGGCTATATATGTGGCACTTAGGGTGTGAGTTTCCCAAGTATTCGATAGTATTCCGAATGGTTCAACAGCTAAACCAAGGAAAAGGATTAGCATGAGATCGATATAAGTCTGTACAGGTATGTACAAGAACCGTATAAGTATTGAATAGATGAAATTTGAGAATTTCGTATTTAATCTTGAGAATGAACATGTGAAAGGTGTAACACTCCTAACCCGTATCCGTTGCCGGAATAAGGTTATGAGGCATTACTTGACTGAACAAAACTTCTATAAGTTCAAAGATACTTACCAGACATAAATTATCAACAATGCAAACCTATCTCATTGATTTTCCATAAGAGCTCTTATAAAATTTCTAAAATGACTCATTATCAAAACATAACCGAATATCTAATAACAAGTTAACTACTATCAAGTTATAATAAAAAAATTTCAACACTTTAGTTCAATTATAAGGCTTCCCTAAACAAAATGAGCAAGCCATCTTCGCATGGCTATAATGTATATAAAGTTGAAATATCATTCTACCTATAGTCTATCCTATACATGCCTTAAACCATGATGATATACAATCTTCTCAACTCACCTAATGACTCGATAGTGTGATGATATCTCCGGCTCTTTCAACTCGAGCTAAAGTATAAACCTATAAGAAGTAGAAAAGAGAACACGGAGTAAGCTTCAATGCTTAGTAAGTTTTAAGCAATGCAAACAATTAATTTACTTATAGATCGATTACTTCAAATTTTCAAGAAATCATTCCTAGATAATTGCCATTTTGGCCAAGTATCCATAAACATAATGCATATTTAGCAAATTCACCTCACTTGAATCTGAACTCAATTAAAACCAAATATTGAAATCACAAATAAGATCATAAGAACTCGAAAAGCATCTCATTAACTAGTTTTAACCATGTTTGCAACAAAATCACAAATTCACTACAAGCTGTCTTCCTGAGCAACAGTCACTAAATTATTTATAACTGGAGCTAAGAAACTCCAATTCAAGTGCCGTTAATTTTCCCTGAAAATAGACTCATATATCCTCCATCCATCAAATTTTCAGAATTTTTGGTTTGACCAATCAATACCAGATTTTTATTGAAGTTTCCCCTGTTTCACTGTTTGACTATTCTGACCACTCTTCACTACGAATCAATTTTCTCATTATATAGAATTTGAAATATGTTATCGTTTATTTCATTTGAAACTAGACTCATTAAGGAGTCTAAGTATATAAATCACTTGAATCTTAACTCAATTAAAACCAAATATTGAAATCAAAAATAAGATTATAAGAACTCGAAAAACATCTCATTAACTAGTTTTAACCATGTTTGCAACAAAATCACAAATTCACTACAAGCTGTCTTCCTGAGCAACAGTCACTAAATTATTTATAACTGGAGCTAAGAAACTCCAATTCAAGTGCCGTTAATTTTCCCTGAAAATAGACTCATATATCTTCCATCCATCAAATTTTCAGAATTTTTGGTTTGACCAATCAATATCAGATTTTTATTGAAGTTTCCCCTGTTTCACTGTTAATAACCATTCGGCTATATGCCATATTCACAAATTATTTCACACACAACCTCGATCCAGTAGGAACAATAGTCACAATTCTTCTATTATACCAATATCCCATTCTTTGACTTTGTTTCATAATAGCTATTCGGTCACCACATATATACCATTCAATTCACATTCGACTTTATACAAACAAGTACAATAAAATTGTATACACATATTACACACTTTCACATTATCACTTATGTGACACCCCTAATTTGACCCTAGTCGGAAAGCGGTTTCGGGACCGCTAAACCGAGTAACCAAATTATTTGAACATGATATTTATTGTCTAAAATAAATCTGTGAAAATTTTAAGCTTCGATTTAGTAAATTTCATCTGAATTTAGTCAATAGGACTTATGTGTGACATTTTTGAAATGTGATAGATCAAAACATAAGGACCTATTAGTGCATGTTGAAAAAGGGGGGACTTGCATGTCAATTTCCCCCCCCATCTAGTAGTGGCCGGCCATGACATTAGGATGGACAAAGGGTGATGGGCAAAACATGTCATAGACATGTTGTGTTGGTGCATCATGGGAGGAAACAATAAAATAAAGAGCATGGGCAATAAAATATTAGTGTTAGTAGGATGAGAAACAAAAAAAAAGAAAGGATATGTGTGATTGTCCCCCCCTTGCCGTGAGTTGAAGGAAAGAAAAACAAAAAAAAAGTGTTCATCCTTTGGTTCATCCTTGGCCGAAAATTTTAAGGAGGAAGGAAGAAGAAAGATTGAAGAGGTTCGGCCATGCATGTAACTAGGCTAAGGTATGTTTGATGATGTTCCATGAGATGCATGCATGTTTTAGTTGTTAGCTTGAGTTCTACCTAGCCCATGGTCTAAATCTTGCTATGTGATGGAAATGACACTCGGCCATGGATGCATCATTCTTGCTTGGTGTTGATGTTGTGTTGGTGAGATATCAAGTTATTTTTGTGACCAAGTTGAGATTTGAATTTTTGGAATGAGTAAGGTTTTCGGTTATGTTGTTTTGTATGAGTAATGGATTGTTGAGTTCATGCTATTATGAATAAAATTGATTAAGAGAGGCTTGAGATAATTAAATATGCATGTTGGTGATAAGATGAGCATTCGGTTTTTATCATGGAAGCATAGGAAGCTTGTTAAAGTTGAATTTTAGAAAAGTTAAATGTGTGTGTGCTTGTGCTAGTGCCGAATGTGCCTAGGGTGATTTAGCATTGAGTTTGGTGTTATATGAATTGAGTTTTAGGGTTTTGGATTTTTAAGTGTTGTTAAATACTTTGAATAATATATATATGTGGCTTTGAAATGTGAAACTCGGCCAAGTGGTTATAAGCATGATTTTAGAGATTCAATGATATTCGGCCGATTTGAATAATTCATGGCACCCCAAGCAAATTAGTTTTAGATGTTAATAAATATTGAAATTATTTAAAAGCATATTACCGAATGTGATTTTAGTCAATGATTCGGTTATGAGTGCTGATTTGTTTTATAATTAGCCGAATGTGTATATGTATACTATGAGGTGGTTTAGCTTAAAGAAAATTAAGGTGCTCGGAAGGTGATTGTCGTGGATAGTTTAAGTAATGAAATTTAATTTCTGTTATGTAAAGTGATGACATTGCTGTTTGCAAATTTGAAGTTAAAAATTGTTGATTGAGCATCAAGAGCTTATGGAAACAAAGTCCGATCGTGGAAAAAGGGAAATTGGTCGAATAGTCGGAATTGACGTACATTAGCGATCGAGGTAAGTTTTAAGTATTAAAGCCTATAATGTGATTGAGTATGATATGTTAAGCACATATTAAAAGAATCATAACTCTATTGTAAATTTTTATGCATATAGCCTAATGGCTATTATGAAGTATAGGTAGGTTATTGATATGATATGTTGCCAAATGGATATGATATTATGAAGTGCTAAAAGGATATGTCAGAAGAGTAAAATTGTGATAAACTTGCTCAGGACAGCAGCAGTAACATGAATTTAGAAAATCACCATAAATTGTTGGAGTTGAATGGGAGGCTTAATAAATTATGAAATTAAAGCTTAATGAGTCTAGTTTCTTATAAAAGAAACCGTGTAAGAAAATTTATTTCCGATAATGAGATATTTAAAGTTGTGTGAGACAGTGCAGAATGACACTGTAATCCTCTGTTCCGTTTTTAGAAAATCATTATAAATTGTACAAAAATGGTTATAAGATAAAATTTATATGTTTAGACTCCTTAATGAGTCTAGTTTCAAATGAGATCAAATACAACACATTTTGAATTCTGTAAAATGAGAAATCTGATTCGTAGTGAAGAGTGTCAGATTAGTCAAACAGTGAAACAGGGGAAACTTTAAGAAAAATATGGTATTGATTGGCCAAACCTAAAATTCTGGAAATTTCATGGATGGAAGATATACGAGTCTATATTCAGGAAAAATTAACGGAAAGTGATTTGGAGTTTTGTAGCTCCAGTTATAAATGATTTAGTGACTATTGCTCAGGAAAAACAGCTTGTGCTGAATTTGAGATTGTGTTGTAAACCTTGATAAACTTGTTCTAGTTGCTCATAAGCTATTGATTAAACCCATACGTGAATTCTAAATTGTGATATTGGAAAATGATAGATGTAGATTCAGCCAAGACAGTGTATATATGTGATAAGGCCTAATAGCCGATGTGATGAATGTGAAAGTGTATATATGTGATAAGGCCTAATGGCCGATGTGATGAATGTGAAAGTGTATATATGTGATAAGGCCTAATAGCCGATGTGATGAATGTGAAAGTGTATATATGTGATAAGGCCTAATGGCCGATGTGATGAATGTGAAAGTGTATATATATGTGATATGGCCGATGTGATGAATGTGAAAGTGTATATGTGTGATAAGGCCTAATAGCCGATGTGATGAATGTGAAAGTGTATATGTGTGATAAGGCCTAATGGCCGATGTGATGAATGTGAAAGTGTATATGTGTGATAAGGCCTAATGGCCGATGTGATGAATGTGAAAGTGTATATGTGTGATAAGGCCTAATGGCCGATGTGATGAATGTGAAAGTGTATATGTGTGATAAGGCCTAATGGCCGATGTGATGAATGTGAAAGTGTATATATGTGATAAGGCCTAATGGCCGATGTGATGAATGTGAAAGTGTATATATGTGATAAGGCCTAATGGCCGATGTGATGAATGTGAAAGTGTATATATGTGACAGGGCCGAGTGGCCAACGTGATGGATGTGAAAGTGCATAAATGTGATAAGTCCCGAAGGGCATTTGTGTCAGTACTATATCCGGGTTAAAACCCCGCAGGCTTTATGCGAGAATATTATCACTGATTAATGTCCGTAAGCTTCGTGCTCGTACTATATCCGAGCTCTAAAGACCCGATGACTACGTGTGGGAATTTTGTCCGGGTAAGACCCGATAACTTCGTGTGGAGATTATGTCCGGGTAAGACTTCGTAATAAGAATTGCTTATAAATATATTCAATGCGAAAGGTTAAACAGGTATGTACTCCAAGTTTATATGTGAGCTTGATTTGCACTAAATCATAAGGTAGTTATGTGATGCATACAAGAGCAATCTATGAGACTATTCCTATGATTATGTGACATCGGATCAGTGTGAGAGGTGATGTGAAATCATACGATATATCTATGTCACATGAGCTCACTTTTATGTGAAAGTTTATCTGCCTATTGTATATGATGAGATGTGCATATTCGGTAAAGGGATGGTATGCCCGAAGGAAGAGTGAAATAAAAATACGAACAACTATTTTATAATTTGATTGTTATCTGTTGACACTGCTTAAAACTTACTAAGAATTGTAATGCTTACTCCGTTTACTCTGTTTCCTCTGTTTTATAGATCTCATTGCGAAGTTACAGGCTCGGGGATCGTCAGCAACTAGTCACACTATCACTATCCACTGTTTGGTACTGCTATGTTTTGGATTATCATATGGCATGTATAAAATAGACTAGTGGCGGAAGAATATTTTGGTTAATGTATATAGCCATGCGAAAATGGCTTATATATGTTTGAGCATAATGTTATAATCATTTGGTATGGAATGGTTAATCACTATCATAATTTGTGCTATTTATGCTAAAAGGGCTAGTTGAATCATGGAAACTATGAAATAGGTAAAGTCTACCTTAAAGGCAGATGCTGGCAGCAGCAGTGATGTAGATTTGGAAAATCACTAAAAATAGTAGGATTGGAATTAAATAATGAATAAATTATGTAAACGAATCTTGATGAATCTATTTTCATAGGAAAGTAACGAAACGATCATATGGACAGTATGTTAAGAGATATTCAGGTTCTCGTGAGACAGGGCCAGAACGGTTTCTGGATTCCCTGTTCCGACTTTGGAAATTCATTATAAATTAACCAGAGATAATTAGGAGTCATTCCATATATTTATAGATTCCTCTCTGAGTCTAGTTTCTATAGAAACAAACGGCATCAGTATTGAAGCTCTGTGCAGGGAGATATCCAAGTCGTAATGCGCAAAGGTCAGTGTAGTCGATCCCTGTAACATGGGAGACTTTGACTAATAAACTGTACTAATTGGCCCGACCAAAAATTCTAGAAAAAAATATGTAGATGGACATATGAGTCTAGTTTCAGGGAAAAATTACGAAACTGATTTTCGAGTTGTGAAACTCAAGATATGATTTTTAAGGTGACAGTGTCGCAGTTAGCCAACTGCCTGGAAAATTTTAAAATGGACTGCGATAGTAAGCGAATTTAGTCTGTGAACCCCTCGTGTCCGACTTCGGCAACGGTCTCGGGTACAGGGTGTTACAACTTAATAGTCATTCGGCCACATTATATACATAAATCATTCATTTCATATTCGGCTTTATAGCCTAAATTCAATATACTTATTGCAAATCGAACTTGTAAAGGTCAAATAATTACATATCATATTATATAATCTTAAGCGCGCAACAAATCAAATTTAATTACTTAAGGACTTACCTCAGACAACGATAATCGGAACGAGACGACTAATCGACCACTTTGATTTTCCCCCCGATCCAAATCCGAATTCCACTTTTTCCAATCTAATTAATATCAAAATTAACTCACTTATTCAACATTTCATTAAATTTTATCTAAAGACACATAATTTGGGCATTTTGCATTTTATCCCATAACATTTCACATTTTTACAATTTAATTTCAAAATAACACAAATTACTCAGAATTTCCAATTACCCATGTTTAGCCGAATCTTACCCATTACTATACGAGTCCATATATTTCATTAATTTCACATTTTAGTCCCTCAATTTATTATTTTTGCAATTAAGTCCTAATTACCCAAAATTATCAAAAATTCCAAAACAAAATATGTTAAGCTAAAATATATTTTTCATTTTTCATCATTAAACCACAAAAATCACAAGCTATCAACAATGGCACAACTCGAAATATTCATCAAAATAAAAAATTCAAGCATGGGCTTTGTAGTACTCGAAGCAACGATCTCAAAAACGTAAGAATTATCAAAAATCGAACAAAAACGAACCTTGTATGGGCTTGAATATTGACCGAACCCTAGCTTGCTTTCTTTTCTTTTTATTTTGTTTAGTTTCGGCTACCAAGAACATATGAACACTCAAATATGGCTTTGTTTATTTTATGTTTATATTATAATATAACATATATTATATAATATTTAATTTACTTATATATCTTTACTAATATAATAGAAAAACCATGTAACTTATATTTTATGCCATCCCACTTACTTATTAATGGGATATTTACAACATAAATGTCCCAACTTAGAAAGCCACTAACAATTTGGCCCTCATGCTTTAAACTATCAAGTTTTTAATTTATGCGATTAAGTCCTTTTTATTAAATCAAGCACACAACAATAAAATTTTCGTACAAAAATTTCACACATATCAATTCACATACTTTAAACACAGAAAATAATATAAAAATTATATATATATTTTTTACTCGGATTCGTGGTCCCGAAACCACTATTCTTACTAGGGTCTAAACTAGGCTGTTACAAATGGTTTGTGAATCATTAAGAAGTATGTTATGTTATGTTTAATGCTTAAATTGTATTTTAATGGTAAGTTAAGTTTATTATCATACGAGCTTACTAAGCTTTATAGCTTACATTGTTTATTTTTCTGTGTTTTATAGTGAAATCAAAGCTAGCTCAAATTCAGAAATTGTCAGAGACTTCATCACACTATCCAAGTATCACTTTGGTACTTTTGAACTTAAGTATTTATGTATATGGCATGTATAGGGACTTTGATCATTTTGGTATATGTGTTGTTAACAAATTTAGTCATTTGAAATGGCTTGTAAATCTTAATGTTTTGGTTTTGTATATAGCCATGAAAGTTGGCTTAATTTGGTTGATTTGGTTGTGTATTCATATGTGCATATGGCTTTGGTTAGGTGTTTATTGATGGATATGTGATGCTTGATGATAATTGGTAATTAGGGACTCTAAATGGTTGAAATATGAGATTTGGTATGTTTGAATTGTAACAGCCTTTAACTCGTATTTGTCTCCGAAATAGAGTTACGAAGCATTACCAAAACTTTCAAAACATTTTTCAAAAGCTCACATAAATTACTATTTATTAATCGATATTATTCAGATCATCCCTTAAATGGACCCTCGAAGCCCAATAGGAGCATTAGAATCAAGTCGGGACTTCATCGAGAACTCTAAGAATTTTTCGTAAATTTTCAAAAATTTTCTAAGTTACAGGGATTGCATGCCTGTATGGTCCAAGAGACACGCCCATACTGCAGGCCGTGTTCAACCCCGTGTAACTCTCTAACTTTTTCACATGGCCATGCCACACGCCACTGTGCTAGACCGTGTGGTTAATTAAATTCTTTTGAAATTAGGTGCAGGTTTCACACGGCCAAGACACACACCCATGTTCTAGGCCGTGTAGCACACACGGCTGAGACACACGCCCATGTCTCTTCCCATCTGCTCAATTCTGAGCATTCTATTTCTAAAATTTAAGGTGCAGGGGACACATGGCCTAACCACACAGTCATGTACCAAGGCATGTGTCACACACGGTCTATGTAACAGTCTAGTTTTGACCTTAGTCGGAACAGTGGTTTTGGGACCACAAATCTGAGTTCGAAAAATATTTTCATATTATTTTCTGTGTCTGTGATATGTGAATTTATGTCTGTGAAATTTCTGTGATTAAATTTGTCTGTTTCTGTGCTTAATTATGAAAAAAGGATTAAATCGCGTAAAGTGTAAAAGTTGAGCGCTAAACATTAAAGCACCTAATTGGCTTGGCATTTAAAATAAAGGTCCTTGCATGTCAAATTTACCATTTTTTTAATGGTGGAAAAATATGGATATTAGCAGGTGAATTTTTACATGTAAATAATAAGGGTAAAGTTGGTATATGGCTTATAATGTGTAATAAAATAAAATAAACATAAAATGGCCATGCACTTTCACCTTGTTCAGCCAAAAATTAGAGAAAGAAGAAACCATTGAAGCATTTTGATGTTCGCCTAGTGCATGTCTTAATAGATGAGCTTATTTTGCTCGGTTTTTGATAATTTCTACGTTTCAGTGATCGTTACTTTGTGTTCTTCAAAAGCCATGTCTAAATTTCTATTTTTGTTGAAGATTATAAAATGTGCCATTGATGATTATATGAGCTTTGTAGTGTTCTTATATGGATTATGAAAGATATATGTGAGATTATCGTGTTTGTTCTTGAATTTTTAATGAAATGAGCTATTTGGGCTAAATTGTAAAAATGAGTTTTGAGGGACTAAATTGTGAATTAAATGTGTTATTTGGACTTGTATGGAAGCCATGTATATTCGGCTAAGCTAAAGTCTTGGTGAATTTTGCATATTTGTGATTTTGTGGAAAATGGACTAAATTGTCAAAATGTGAAAATGTAAGAGCTAAAATGCAAAGTGCCTTAAATGTGTGTATATGGATTAAATTGAATGAAATGAATAATTGAATGGTGGAATTTGCATTGTATTAGATCAAGAACAAAGAAACTCAGACTTAGATCGAGGGAAGTCCAAAGTAGTTGAATAGTTGACACGTGTCCGTCTGAAATCCGTACTAGGTAAGTCAAATTACAATTACGTGTTAAATTTACTAATTTCCACATATATAAATTGTAATCTGTATTGGATGGCCTTGAGAGCTTGATGAATATCTTTCGAGTAAATTCTGATAATTTGTTAGTATCCTAAAAGCTCTGTATACTTCTAAAGGAATATTGACATCTATCTGAGATATCGTGTAAGACCGTGTCTGGACACAGGCCTCGATTGAGATTTACGTATAAGACCATGTCTGGGACATTGACATCGTATCTAATTTCGTGTAAGACCCTGTCTGGGATAGAGGCATCGATATTGAATTACATGTAAGACCACGTCCGGGACCTCAGAGTTGCACTTGTTTATGAGTATCTGTATCATTTTTGAATCGTCTGTTGATAGAGTATGAAATATAAGAATGAGTATATGGAATGTATAACTTATACAGGTATGTAACACCCCAATTTTCGGGAATTCTGTGGATGTTGGCAAATTTTAAATTTTTGGTGTTCTGTCTGCTTAGCGTAGATTTAATCAGGTTAGTGGGCCTCTAGAAGGACCAAGCTTAAGTTAAAACCCGGTAATTTTAATTAGTTTTGATTCCATAGGAAGAAGGGGTTCTGGTTAATTCGGCTTTTAAGTATTAATTGGGTAAAAATTGAACACAAGGAAGCAAGTGGCAAAGTGGCATGTGACGCCACTGGGGAGGCTATAAAGGTGGCGTGTGGATGCTAGGGAGAACCAAGGTTCAAGTCACAATGAAAGCATATTAAGGGAATTATTTTTATGGTTGGAAAGGGTAAGTAATGGAACTCAAGTGAAAGACTGTCAGTAGGAATTTAAATTGCTCAAGGGATTGAGTAAGGAGGGGATAAGGGAGAGGATTTAGGAGCTGATTAGGGAGAGCAGTATTGGCCGAATGGTGGACTCTTGGGGAGCAAGAGTTGGCTGGCCAAGGGTTTGCTTAGGGGGCAAATTTCAGCTAGGTTAAATGCCAAGTATAAATTCGGCATTTAGGGGTAAGTGTACCGTTTTTCTGACCATCTTTCCTCCTCCTCCTTTCTTTTTTTTTCTCTCCATCTACCTTCTCCTCTTCTTTTCTCCATAGCCGAATCCTTCTACCACTCTTCCCTACACCACTTCCTTACTATTATTTTTAAGCCTTATAGCCGAATATCACAAAAGCCGAAATCCCGAAGGTTCATATTGTCTGTGCCGAATTCTCCTAGCAAAACCTACTGATCTTTCTTCATCCTTTTTGAACAATTCTTTCTTTTTCTGAACCCCAAACCTCTATCGAAAAAGCCACTACAAAACCCTCACCTTTTCTTCACTGTTGCAAAAAGCCGAAAACGCATAGCCTTAGGGACATACCCGAATTTTGAGATCTCTAAGGGCTTGACTTTTTTTGTCACTTGAGGGGTTAGATCTGTATCAGAATTGAGTATGAGTTAATTGGAATCATTGACCAAAGGAACCGGTGGTAAGTTTTCGAATCTAATCTTTATTTCAGGTTTTAAAAAAAGCAGAAACCCCCTAATGGTTAGGGATGCTATCGATTTGGGCTTGTAGCTCTAAGGGTTGTTATAATTGTTTTATTTTGGTAATAGTGAGATCTAGAGGCTGCTGATCGAAGGCTTGGACAAGTGGAAATACTAGATCTAAACCTAGTCGCTAATTTAGACAAAGGTAAGATTGCTAGTGCCTAAGGTGTTTTTGGCCGAATATGGTAAGGGGGTTAATATGTAGTTCATTTTAATAGTTAGATTAACGTGTTAGTAATCCAATTGTAGGTAGTTCATGTGTGGATCTCGTCAGCATATCGTCCAAACAGGTGTGTAACTGACACCCTTTCATAGTCTAGATCGGCAAAAGCTGAAAAACTAAAATGTCGAAAAACCGGTATTTTGTGGACTTGCGAGTGTGCGAATGGTCATGAGGTAAATCGATTAACGTTTTTGGTAAACTACAATGTTTAGACTGCAGAGTGCATGATTTCTGTGCCTTCGATATTTTTGGGCTTTATGAGCCAAAATTGGGATAGTGGGCCAACGGGCCCAATTCGGTAAGAACCCTCGGCAAGTGTTTCTGTTAGTACATGAAAGGTGGGAATATGCATCAAAACCCTTAAAATTGACAAAATTACTAAAATACCTTTATAGGTGGACAATTTACAGATTTACCCCTAGGAGTAAAATTACTGATATATCCCTAGGGTTAAGGTTGACCTGAATGCATGTTTGACTGTTATTATTTACTGCATGCCATGTTATTATTATCTGATGCATGGGACTGGGATACTGATGGAGGAAGTACTGAAAGTGGCTTGTCCATGTACTGGAGGCTTTGCCTCAACTTACTGATAACTGAGCAGCAATGCTGCAACTGTGGAGTGTGGGGCTGGATGGGTTGAGCTATTCCCCACATGGAGTGTAGGGCTAGTATGGGTGGAGTTTAGCGATTGGTTATAGGCTGGGTTGGGCTTGCATACATGAATATGTCTGATCTGTTTTGGAATAGGCCTCTGGGCCATATTGTTACCTGAAAATGGGGCTAAGGTCTAGTTTATTGTATTTTGAAAAGGGCTTCGGCCCAATACCCACTGTTATCTGCATGGGCTTAGGCCCAATGGACTTGAGCTGACTTGGGCTTTGGATGGGTTTTCCTTACACACTGAGTTTTCCCAACTCACCCCTTTCTCTTCCATCCTTGCAAGTGAGCCCTAGTTGGTGGACTTGGAGCTGGGCGGGATTCAGAGTGGCCACGAAGATTAATTTTTATTTTTTTTAAGTTTCGCATTTATTATTTTGATTATTTTTATTCTGATTTAAGTTGTAATAAGGCCGCTCTTCTTATTATTTTTATTCTTTTGGGTTATTAAATTGGTTAGCTCTAGGGCGCAGTTTATAAAAGTTACTTATTTTCAAAATAACACGATAACCGAGCAAAGCTTCCGCAATGTAAATGTTTTCAAAGGAAATGAATATTTTAAATAGAATTAAACTTAATTAATTATTCGTGGACTAGTAACAGGCTTAAATGTGGCAATGGATGTGTGTATGTCTAGGATTGGATCCGTGAAGAGCTTGGTACTTAAGCAGTCCAACAGACTCACCTCCTCTTTTCTGGCTTCCTACCTGGTGCACAGCTTCCATTCACTTTAACTTAAAACAAAACATTCTTCAAACCCTAAGAAAGATTTTTGGATAAAACATAACTTCTTTAGTAAAATTCTCCATGTGACACCTGAATTCGGCAGTAACGTCTAGGCCGGGTTTGGGGTGTTACAAGGTACGTATGAATCGTACTAAAATTCTGAATATGAAAGACTCTGTCTCTGTGAAATATGTATGGAATTTGAAAATAAAGCACGGCATAAATGCAAACAAAGGAGAACGGTTAAGCTTATGAATTATTCTATGAAATCGCTATAAATCTTTATAGTTGAATTGTACTTATATGCTTTAGTAGTTAGACCAATTGTATTTGGCTTACTAAGCTCTTTGTAGCTTATTCTATGTGATTTCTGCCTATTTTACAATTATCGTAGCTACTAAAGGCTCGGGGATAGTCGAGGATCACCACCACACTATCGAACTCATTTTGGTACTTTTTGAAAGTGTAAATATTTTAAAGTATGGCATGTATAGGCTAGAAGGTCTATGTATTAAGTTTTGATTTGTAAATATATGTTAGGCCATGAGAATTGGCTAGCAAATGCTATGAATGTGTTAAGTTTTGATATGGTTTTGAATGGGTTATTGAATGATGTTGATTTAGTTGTAATGAAGCATGTTTTTGAGCATGGAATGGACTAAAAATTGTTGTATGAATGTTATTTAATATTGCTAGTAGGAAAGACTCATATAGGGGTGACAAGTTGGCTTAAACCAAGCCTGTATTGTGCCACACGGTTAAGACACACGGGTGTGTCATATGGCCATGGGCTTAAGTCAGTAGCTAGCTAAGTACCACAAGGCCATGGCACACGGCCGTGTCTGTTGGTCGTCTAAAAAAGTCAATAGAGGACCTCTTTTTGGCACGGTTGGATCATATGGGCATGTCTGGTGCCCGTGTGTGCCACACGGTTTAGTCACATGGGCGTGTGACTTTAACAGTTTTGAAAGATTTGGTTAAGTTCTGAAAATTCTGAATGCGTTCGTTTTAGTCCAGACCTTTCTTAAAAGTACATTTTAGGTCTCGTAGACCATCTTAAGAGATGATTGCTTACAAAATGATGTTATATGATATCTATGATTCTGAATTGCTTTGAATGTTTTGTTTGTCTGGTAATGCCCCTTACCTATTCCAGCGACGGATACGGGATAGGGATGTTACAGTCTAGACATGTAACAACCCTAACCCGTATCGATCACCGAAGTAGGGTTACTAGGTATTAGAAATCAATTCACAACATATAGCATACATTTATCAAACATAAAGCATTCATTCTCATAAATCATTCAACATAATCACATTGTCCCTTATAAGGGCCTACGAGGCCTTAAACATGCTTTAGAAGTGGTTCGAGATTAAACTGATAACATATGAAAATTTTGGAAACCTAGAAATTTTTCATGTAAACAGAGGTCACACGCCCATGTGACCAGGCTGTGTGAAAACTTGAGGGTATATTGACTTAGGTCACATGGCCGACCACACGACCGTGTGTTAGGCCGTGTGCCAATTAGGGGGTATACTGGCTTGTACCACACGGTCGATCACACGTTTGTGTGTGAGACCGTGTGGAGCATACTGACTTCACTTCAATTTCAACACTAGGGAACACATAGCCATGTAGCATAACCGTGTGTCACACAAGGCTGAGACACACGCTCGTGTCTCTGCCCATGTGGACAAAAATAGGCTATTAGCCATTTTGCCACCCATTTTACACACACCTATTCAAGCTCAAATGGTACCATTTCAAGACACTAAGATGCATTCAAATACCAATCACAATTATGCTATAATTTTCCATCTAATTTCATCCCTAAAGTCACATAAACAATTCAATCAACTAACCATTCCACACATATATTATCAAGCACAAATTCACAAGTACATAATTTCTCAAATTATCAACTTCAATCACAAAATATAGGTCAATTACCAAACTCAAAATATAACCATTTGCGCATTTATAAACACCATCAAATTCATCATCTTATGCCAACTCAAATGGCCAGAACACATGTCCATCAAACATACCAAAATAAATCAAGCCTATACATGCCATATACCATATATACACAACTCAAAAGTACCAAATAGATGTTCGATAGTGTGATAAAGCCTCTAACGATCCCCGAATCCGAGCTAGCTTGATATCACTATAAAACACGAGAAAAATAAACAAAGTAAGCTATTAAGCTTAGTAAGCTTGTATAAGATAAGCTTAATGCAATCACATAAACATAAATCAATATGTAACATTCATTAACTATCAAACCTTTCAAGTACTCATTCAAAAAACTATATACTCTCATCATCATTTCTTCGATTCAAAGTTAAAATGGTTTATTCACATAGCTGCACCATCTAGTACCAATCTCATATACGTTCTTGTCTTTCATTTACCCATTGAACCATTCGGAATAGAAGTCGGATAGCCAAGGGTTTCATACGATAAATACCTATACCATCACCCTAATCCAAATCAAGGTAACTTATCCAAAATTCTGATATCATGACCTGAAGCCAAATCAATCGATATGCATGGCCCGAAGCCAAATCGGTATCTCTCGCACCCGAAGTGCTATATCATGGCCCGAAACCAACTCAAGTATACCTAATGACATGTCACTAGCATCCTAAACTATTCCTAAGGTTCAACTGGGATTTTAACCATCGAATCTTCATTGAATCATTTCCGAACTTGTTTTTAATTACAAAATTACAATTCATACTATATGAAAGCACATAAAATACGTTTAAAATGAAATCATCACATACAAACTTACCTCCTATTCGAAATTGATGGATCGGGTCACTACTCGATAACCTTGCTTTTTCCTCGATGTAAATTTGAATTCTTTCTTTCTTGATCTATATGAATTTAGAATTAACTTTTGAAATCAACCATTCTTTCAATCTAGTCCAAAACATACATTTAGGCCTATTTCCGCATCAGCCCCTAAACTTTCACATTTAATCAATTTACTCCTTATTTATTAAATACACAAAATTCACACAATTCAACAAAACCCATGCTTGGCCGAATTATATGTAGGTCCTGTAACACCTCAAACCCGACCTAGACGTTATGGCCAAATCTGTGATGTCACATTGGAGTGTGTTTTGAAAAGCGTTGTTCCATTGGAAAAGTATGTTTTAACATAAAACCTCGTTATGATTTTGACAAGTCAAGATATCTTGTTCATTGTTAAAACTCCGATTGGTTTAGTAAAACGTAAGTTAACTTAGATTTTGATTACCTTTTTTTTTTCAAAAACAGTGTTTGTTGCAGAAGCTTTTTAAGCAATTTGTATAAGCGTGTCAGTTGGAAAACATTTATCTTTTGAAAACTCAAGTCCTACTGCTAACAGGTGTACCAATATAATTAAATCCCCAAATTAAAAAAATAAACATAAAGCAGCCTTATTACATAATAAAACCCAAAATAAAATCTCAATTATAATATTAAAAGAAAACTTCGTTGAGTGGCCACCTCTGAGTCCTCTGTCGCCTCAATCCATCTAAGCCTGGGGATTTCCTGAACAGTTAACAGATGTGTGATTTTATGAAAACTCAGCGTGTAATCCCTTAATAAACAAATAGTCAGAATATAATAGGCAAATACAGTCTGGGCCTAAGCCCGTATCAAAAACAGTCCAATATCAGTGGGGCCTAAGCCCATTGCAGAATCAGTACAGTATGCAATCAGAATATCCTACCCAATCTAGCCTCTACACACCATCTCCGTACCAACCCTACACACCATGTGGGGATAAAATCGACCCACCCATCCCTACACACCAAGTAGCACCAGTTGCGGCACTAAAATAGTATTTGCAACAGAGCTGCCAGTAATAGGCTTATAGCCTTTCAGTACACTTCCTTCAATATCATATATCCCACCCCATGCAATGCAACATAATGTAAATGTATATACAGCAAAAATGGCATGCTCAAACAGTCACACATCACATAGGGGTATATCAGTCATTTACCTCATAAGGGTATAATGGTCATTTTATCAAATTGGGGTCTAGTTATACTCACCGACCCAATAGTAGGTCCACAATCGTCTCGGGTGACTTGTGCAACCTTGACAATCAAGTAGTGAAAATGGCCCTAGGACCATAATGCGGGCCCATATGGGCCCACATGCCCGTGTGGCCCATGAAGCCCAAAAATAGCCTTGGTCGTGTAAGCTACACAACCTGGCCCAATAATCTCTACACGTCCGTGTGGTTTACCCATGTAGGGCCCACAAACCTGTAGGGCCCACACGGCCTAATGTGGCTCAAAACGGCCTAAGCCCATAAAAACGCTCATGGTGGCCTCTATGATCAAACGCCTACATTTTGCGCATTCAGACTACCATATGAGCAAACGCATGCTCGTGTAGTGTTAATAGTCATATTTTTTGGCTTTTGTCGGTTTATGATTAGAGCTGTGTGGTTAGACACCTGATTACAAAAATGTGCGAATCAGCCCACGTGCACTCCAACCTATTACAACAGAAGCTTCAGTTAAATACCTAACAAATGAGTTGAAAGGAACCCTAGCCAAAACTTGTTCAAAAGATTACCTACTACTCGCCTTGATCGATCACATTAAACCCATTGCAAGAAGTCGTTTACAATCCTTAAAGACCATCTGAATCCCAATCACAACTTGTTAACTATAACCCTACACGTAAGCCATTGAACCTAGAATATAGTAACTTATCGAATGCACTAAGCCAGAAAAGGAGAAAAGCAATTCAGCCCACATCCCAACATAAGCTGAAATCTAAGATTCCACAAAAGTAGGGCTGACACAACCAGTTTTCTAGCAAAAGTCGGTAACATAAAAGGGTGTTAGGTAGAATAGACTATCACAACAAAAAGAGGGAAGAAAAAAACAATTGAGCACTCAAACCTGAGATGGTATAATCAGCTAACCAACACAAAAGTGCAAGGAGAAGAGAACCGAAAGAACTAAATGAGAGGAAGTGTATTCTGTTTTAACAATACAAGAAGGGACACTCGATAAAAGCCGAAGGAAATGAGAGAGAAGCGAAAGGGATGTTTGGCCACTGTACAAAAGAAGATGATGACGACATAGAATCAGTTTAGAGGGGAAGAATGGTATTCGGTTAAGGGTACAAGGATAAACACGTTAGGTAGAATAGTAGATGAAAAGAGAATCGACTAACAGTAGAGAAATGGTCAAATGGGAAAGCCAAAATCGAAAAGAATGCAGAAGGGAAAATACCCTAATGGTCAAGGTAGCGTTCGGCCTCAAAAAAGTGAAAACCAATCAAAAAGGGATAGCCACCAAAATGGAGAGCACTTTGATAGCCTCAAAGCTGAATTCTGAGTGTTGAGAGTCCAAAAACGGCACCAACACTCCTTCTCCTTCAAAATCCCTTTATTTTCCTCCTAAAATTTCTCCACAACATCCTCAAACCAATCCCTCAACAACTTAACCACCTAACTTGAATTTCATTCAAACTTTTCAGTGTTTTGGTCAAACTCTACTACCCACACGGCATAAGTAGCAAAATAAAACCCCCATTGTGCAAACCAAGATTCGAACCTCAATCCTCAAGCATAGATGACATGCCACTTATCCCCTAAACCAGCAAGCTCTTTATGTCTTGTTTTACCCATTTTTATTTAAAAGCCTACTTCCTAGAGAAAATGCTTATTCTTTTAAAAGCAAAACTTTTTGCACCTACCAAGGTTGAACCCAAGACTTCTCAAACACTTTCCAGAGCACTTAACACTGAAACAAATACAGATTTGTGTCACTTTCTTGCACAACTAAATATTTATGTACTGCCTCCTAACTGTTCCCACGCTCAAGACTTGATACTTTTAGGCCCAAATTCAGGGCGTTATAGGTCCCTAGCAGCCCAAAACTTTCATTTATTTCACATTTCAACCACACAATTTATGCATTTCACAATTTAATCCCTATTAGGAACTTTCATTAGAAATCACTTTACAAAACATGTAAAACTATCATCAATCTTTCATATTTCATCTTCCAACACCAAAGAACACATAAAATCATCAATGGCAACTCTTAAAATCTTTAACAGTTTCAAAATTAAAGGTACGGGCTAGCTAGATTGAGCTGCAATGTTTACAAAAAAATAGAAATCATAAAAAACCGAGCTAAAATCGTACCTTAATCAAGCTAGGAGTGTGTCAAAACTTAAAGAGCTTCAAACCCTATCTCTTTTTTTCTATTTTCGGTTGCCAAGGAAGAAGATGAACACAATTTCATCTTTTGATATAATTTAATTAACTTAATTTATCAATTTACTATAATATAATAACCTTTGTTATAAACATATAAAAACATATAATGGATGGCCATAATTTTCCATTAACACTACCAATGGTCTAATATTATCATAAGGACTTTTAATTTAATAAATCATAGCAATTAAAAAACTGTAACAAGAAGAATGAAACTTTTGCATTTTACGTGATTTACTCATTTTACACAAATTAACCAACCAATCGATAAAATTAGCTCATGAAATTTTCACACATATCAAATAACATGCTTTAAATACCGAAAATAATATTAAAAATAATTTTCTAACATCGAATATGTGGTTTCAAAACCACTGTTTAGATTTAGTAAAACCGGATTGTTACAAGACACACACTCATGCGTCTACCCGTGTGGACAAAATAAAGCCATCTCTAGCTTCATTTCTCACCCAAAATCACACCAATGACCTGCGCTTAAGCTCACATCCAAATACCAACCATTTCAAGCTTTCAAGTTAAGCAAACTCTATCATTCAACATGGCATATCATTACATGCATTGTAACATCTCAAGTTAGGGCCTAGTCGGAACACTGGTTTCAAGACCACAAATTTGAGTTGGTAATAATTATTTTATGATTATTATAAGGTCTATGATATGTCTCTATGCTTGTGCAAAAATTTCATGAGGAAATTTTATGTGAAAAATTCTTAATTAGACTTTAAGGACTAAATCGAATAATTTATAAAACTTGTGTTCTAGATGAAATTTGCATGAAATTAAATTAGATTGTTAATTAGAGGTCCTTAAAGATTAAATTGACCAAGTTCTAAAAATTTGGACAAAAATGGGCTTGGAAGGGTAAAATTTGAAAGAATGGTAAAAAGGGTATTTTGGTCATTTAGGGGTAAATGAATTAAAAGACAAAAATTAAAAGCCAAATGTATCCATCTTCCTCCCATGGCTGTGTGAATCAAGAGGGGAGCCATGGCTAGGGTTTCCAAGCTTTCAAGCTCAATAGAAAGTGATCTCGAGCCCTGTTTTTAACGTTCTATGCATTTTTAAAATCCCGGTAACATGCTTTACTCATTTCTACCATTATTTTGAGCTAAGGTTTATGTTTAGAAATTTACCCATGCATGACATGCTAGTATTTTGATTTATAATGGTAGAATATGAAAGATTGGAGTGTATTTAACACCTTTTACTAAGTGATTTTTCATAAAAAAGCTTAAAAAGGACTGAATTGAAAAAGGTGTAAAATAGGTAACTAAAAATCTATTTTAGTGAGAAATGTAGGCTGCTATAAGCTTGAATATGGTTTGGCTAGGCTTGGGTAATCAAGAAATTAAACACATTTCACTTTACAAGCCTAGGGACTAAATTGTAAATATGTGAAAGTTTAGGGGCAAAATTGTAAATTTTTTAAAATATGATTTTTGGGTCAATTTGAACAATATGAGTCCTAAATAGGCTATATTTGAAATGATAGATCAAGGAAATCGAGATTCGGGCTTAAATTGGAAAAATACAAGGCTATATTAACCACGTGAAATAGAATGTGTACATGATGTGATGAGCTCATCTATGCATCTTGTATTATTTGAGACTAACTTATTGATTGAGTGCATGTGTTTAGGGAAAATTATCTAAATTTTATGGATAGTATGGCTTATTGAGATTACGTGTTTTAAATAACCGATAAGTTTACTTTCCATTATACAAACTTACTAAGCATGTAATGCTTACCCCAATTTACATTTCCCTGTCTTATAGTGCTTGTTGACTCATGGAGGTTGGAGGACAGTTGAAGCTGTGATCACACTATCAACAATCTTATTTTAGGTATAAAAGAAATATTCATTTTGATATAATGGCATGTATAGGGTAACTTATCTTTGGTCATATGTGTCATTTAATTTGGCCAAGTGTGATGGCTTTTGATGATTGATAATTCATTTTGTATATAGCCATGTGATATAGCTAATATGTGATTATTGGGTTGTAATTCTAATTAATTATGCATGTATGAACTGAGTTACACTCACGTTATGCATGATGGTTACTTGTGTTGACTAGAGTGATGAATGTCATTCATGTTTAGAGAAAGAATTATAATCAATAAGTGTGGCCACAATCTTGATAAAATGGTATAAATGATGTAACAGTCCGATTTAGACCCTAATCAGAATGGTGGTTTCGGGACCATGAATCTGAGTTAGAAAAATAATTAAATATTATTTTTCATGTTTATTATATATGAATTTGCATGTTTGAAAATTTCGTACAAAAATTTGATTGTTTGTGTGCTTAAATTGATAAAAGGACTTAATCACATAAGTTGAAATCTTGATAGTTTAATTCATAAAGGTTGAATTGATAGTGGCTTTTTAATATGTAGTATTTATGTTGCAATTTTTCCTTTTAATATTAGCATGGACGGCTATGACCTTTATGTATAATGGTTTGTATTAATTAATAAAGGTTATAATGGTAACTTTTGGAATAACATATAATATATCATAAGTTAAATAAATAAAATAAAGTTTTATAATGGTTTGTTATTGCCGAAAATAAAAGAAGGAAGAAAAGAAAAAGAGCCAAGGTATTCGGCCATTGTTGATTCAATTTTAAGGTATGTTTTGTTTCGGTTTTTGATAGTTTTTAAGTTTTTGAAATCGTTGCTTCGAATACTACCAGACCCATGCTTGAATTTTTGATTTCGGTGAATATTTTGTGTTATGCCATTGATGAATATTTGTGTTTTGTGACGTTTGATGATGAAATATCAAAATTATGTTTTAGATTAACATGTTCTGTATTGGAGTTTTTGATGATTTTGAGTTAGTATGACTAAATTGCAAAAAATAATAAATTGAGGGATTAAAATGTGAAATAGATGAAATATATGGACTAATATGGTTATATGGAAGGCTCGGCCTAACTATATTGTTGTGAAATTTTGAGTATTTTGTGTTTTGTACATTTAGGACTAATTTGTAAAAGTATGAAATATCACTGGGTAAAATGGTAATTTGCCCATTTATGTGTTGTTTGATTAAATTGAATGAAATTGTGTTTAAATTAGGTTAATTTAAAATTACATAGATAAAAAAAAAGGAAATCAGACTTGGATCGGGGAAAAACAAAAATAGTCGAATAGCCGATTTGTAACGTCTGTCGATATCAGAGGTAGGTCTTTAAGCAACTAAACATGGTTTATTTGGAACATAGAATGTTTTACTATGATGATTCAAACTTTATAATCTATTATTATGTTAGCCGAATGTGATATATATCAATGATTTAATGTAATTGAGTTATATTCGATTGATTTGAAAACCCTGAAAGTGTGTATATGTTACATGAAATATTGAACTATTCGATATGTGAATTATTGTGGAATGGTTCTATAATCTGGATATTTGGGTTTTGAGCCTAGTAAGCTTTGTGCTGGTGACATTGATTTGGCTTTGTGCCTAGCAGGCTTATTGCCGGTGAATAAATATCAGACCTTGGGTCTAGCAGGCTTTGTACCGGTGTGTAATTCAGGCTTATGCCTAACAGGTCTTATACCGGTGATTTGTTTTAAAGTCTATGATTATAAGAGTTCAAGTTATAACGGATATTGAGCAAGTGAAATTGAGTTGAATGACAATGAATATGTTCGGCCACATAGGTAAGTATATGTAAACTTATATTGAACTTGACTATTCAATTACATGTGAGTTTATATTGAATTTGTGTATTCGGCCATATGTGATGTTCTATTGTATTTGAACTATAGGTTACATATGATGTTTTATTTAACTTTTATATATTTGGCTACATGTGAATTCATAAAGAATTTTGTGTATTTGGCCATACATGTAAGTGCTAATGTGATAATATATTTGTTCTTGTATAATCGGTTATATAGGAAATATATATGTGGTGACATATATTTGATTTTGAACATTCAGCCAAGGTATCTTAATGTGTTAATGTGTAATATTATTGATATAATTCAGTTAGATGAATGTTTTGATTATTCATTAAGTTGTTTATTTTACTTAAAGCTTACTAAGCTAAGTTAGCTTACTATGTGTGTTAGCTTACTATGTGTGTTTTGTTACTTTGTTTTATAGATTTTGGTTGTAACTCACGAGCTCGGGGATCATTATCGAAGTTATCCACACTATTGTCAACTTTTGGTACTATTAAAAGTTTATTTTAGAACTTATGGCATGTATAGGCTAATATGTATTTTGTTCAACTTTGAATATGTATATATATTGAGCCATGCGAATATAGTTTATCTTTAAAGATTGGATATAGTTATGTTTGACAATGGTTTATCTCATTGTGATTTTAATGTTATGTGGAGTGAATGAAAAGTATATGTGATTGGTGTTTTACGATTTGGAAATAGCTTGAAAATGATTCTTGGATTTGGTTGTAATTGATAAATCGATCATGGTATGTGTAAATGTGGTTAGACAATTCGGTTATGGTACATGTTTGGTTAATTATAAATGTGAATTCATATATTAAGCTTGTTTAATGCATATTTTGAATGGCATGATATAGGGTATGTTTTGTGTTAATGAACAGAACTTAGTTCAGTTTGCACGTAAAGTGTATGTGTATTTAAAGTGATTAGTTGTTTAATATAGATTATAAGTGAGATAAAAATATTTACCAAATGAATAGTGATTTGAGTAATAATGTACTATGGGAGTTATATGAATTTTAACAAGATGTTAGTTATATGTATATATATACATGTACATGTTTTGAATTCGAATGAAGCTTACCATAATGGTTTGGTTTATAATAAAAGTATATGCGTTTGAATGTATTTACTAATGAATAAATAATTTGTGATATTATCATTATTTAGTTGATGATGCATATGATTATTGGGTTGAAAATATGATTGTTTATATGCCATGGATTTAGTTAAATTTTGAGATATGATTCGTAATTTCAATGTGATTAATAATATATGTATTAAATTTAATTAGCCATGTGCTTAATATGTATGAATATGACTTGCATGAATATGTGAATGTTTGGGATTATGTTTTTGTTCAGTAATGCCTCATAACCCTAATTTGGCGACGAATATGGGTTAGGGGTGTTTCATATTATTGGTATCAGAGCTACGGTTTAGTCGATTCTAGGATTAACGTAGCGTGTGTAAGTTTAGCTATACATGTCATAAATTATACTGCATTAGTGTGATGGCTTTTGACATTTGAAAATGTGTTTATATAGTAAATAGATCCCGACAAAGCCGTAGCCGATGATGTCGAGAGTGTAGCGCCTGCTCCTGCACACGGGAAGCACCAGTTCAATCTCGACCTATCTCGAGTAGCAATGAGTGGGAGGCTAAGCAAGCCTTCTATCAAATGATGAACGAATGGTTTACTTAGTATATCCGGACTAATCAGGCTGTACAACAACCTCCACCCCCGAATAATCCATCTCCGATACCTGTGATACCTCTGATGATTGATCCAATAAGATTTAACAGGCCTCCTGTAGATAAAATCAGAAAACACAGCGCCGAAGAGTTTAAATCTAATGATGATGATGATGTTGAACGGGCCGAGTTGTGGCTTGATAATACTATCCGTGTGTTTGGCGAATTAACATGTACTCTGGATGAATGTTTAAAGTGTGCCATATCTTTATTATGAGACACTACATATCACTGGTGGAATACACTAGTATCAGTGTTCCCAAAAGAGATAGTGACTTGGGAATTCTTTCAAGCAAAGTTCCGTAAGAAATACATCAGCCAGAGATTTATCGATCAGAAACGCAAAGAATTTCTAGAATTGAAACAGGTTCGTATGACCGTAACCGGGTACGAGCGGAAATTTGTGAGACATAGTCGATATGCTCGTGAATGTGTTTCAATCGAAGCTATCATGTGTAAAAGTGTGACACCCCTAATTTGACCCTAGTCGAAAAGTGGTTTCGGGACCACAAAATCTAGTCATAAAAATAATTAGCCGTCATATTTTATGACTATTATATGTGAATACGAATGTGTGAAAGTTTTAAGCTCTAATTTAGTAAATTGCATGTGAATTTAGTCAATAGGACTTATGTGTGACACTTTTGAAATGTGATAGGTCAAAACATAAGGATCTATTAGTGCATGAAATAAAAAGGGTGGACTTGCATGTCAATTTCCCCCCCTAATTAGTAGTGGCCGGCCATGAGCATGAGAGTGGACAAAATGTTATGGGGTGAAACATGTTGGAAACATGTTGTGTTAGTGTGTTATGGGAGAAAAAATATAATAAAAGTTAATGAAATAAATGAAAAAACATGTTTGAGGTGAAAATAACAAGGCCATTTTCTTCTTCTTCTTGCCGTGAGTTGAGAAAGAAAATAGAAACCTTTGAGCTTAGGGCATTCGGCAAAAGAAGGCTTCAAATAAGGGAAGGTTCATGTTATTTTCTTTGAAAAGTTGTGAATTTTGGTTGGTTTTGAAGCTTGCAACAAGACCCATGTGAAAATTTTTGTGTTCATGAAGCATGTAGCAATCGGTCATGAGCTTAATGGGGTATATTTTGTATGTTTGATGATTTTGGGAGGATAATTGATTCTAGTTGAGTATGAACAAACTAAATGTGCTTGATGGCTCAAATGAGCTTGGAAAGTTGGCCAATGTTGTTTAAGTTCATGAATTAGGGCATAATTTCATTCGGCCATGGAAATTGAGCATGGAAAAAAAAATCTGGTGTGGGATATATGAAGCTGAAAATTTAGTTTGAAGTGTGGTAATTGTGTTAAAGATGAACATTAAACCTTAAAGCATGATTTAGTTTAACCAAGGGAGAACTTGTATATTTGTATGAGGGCATGTTTGAACATGTATTGATAATTAATTTTGAAGGTTCGGCTTTATGCCTTGATAGTTGGTTTGAAGTATATGATGCCTTGGTATAAATATATGTGCATTCGGTTACCTTCATAATATGCATTTAAAGTGTCCTTTGGATGCAATTGCTTATGCACTTGAGGGGATATGAGTTAATTTTCTTTATGGCAAATTTGGATAAGAAGCTAACTAATAATATGCCAAGGTAGTCATGTGGATAATCGGCTTTGTGAATATTATTAAAGGTGTAATTAGTTATATGCATAGGTCATCGAAAAAATTGACCACATAACTAGTATATGTATATAAGGCGACATGGTGATACCTAGGTAAATGTATTTGGGATGGTTTTTATGAAATACCGAATGTGTGCAGATGTATCGAGGTGTTGCCTTATGTATGAGTTTCATTGAGAAGATTTACCTTGTTGTTTTTAATGATATAACAAGGTGATTAAAATAGTTTAAATTTTGTTAATTAAGCTCAAGAGCATAGAGGGGCAATTTTGGATAAAGAGAAAGTAAACGAATAGCCGTGGATATCTAGTCGTCGACCACTTCCGAGGTAAGTTTTAAGTGATTAAACGTTGAGTAAATTCAATCATAATAGGACATAATGAGTTGATTTAATAAGATATGATGTGGCCATGATATGTCTTAAACTCAAATGGTAAGTTCATATGTGTTCGGACTTGGAAAGTTAAGAGCAAATTGTAATAATTTGCTTTGGACAGCAGCAGGAACGTGATTTTAGAAAATCACTATAAATTGTTGGTGTGGAATTATAGGCTGAATAAAATATGTAATCAAGGCTTGATTAGTCTAGTTTCTTATAAAAGAGACCTTGTGAGCAAACAAATTTCCTATAAAGAGATATTTAAAGTTGTGTGAGACGGTGTCAGAATGACTCCGAAATCCCCTGTTCTGTTTTTAGAAAATCATTATAAATTGTACAAAAATGGTTATAAGATAAAATTTATATGCTTAGACTCCTTAATGAGTCTAGTTTCAAATGAAATCAAATACAACACATTTTGAATTCTGTAAAATGAGAAATTTGATTCGTAGTGAAGAGTGGTCAGATTAGTCAAACAGTGAAACAGGGGAAACTTTAAGAAAAATCTGGTATTGATTGGCCAAACCTAAAATTCTGGAAATTTTATGGATGGAAGATATACGAGTCTATATTCAGGAAAAATTAACGGCAAGTGATTTGGAGTTTCGTAGCTCCGGTTATAAATAATTTAGTGACCATTGCTCAGGAAAACAGCTCGTAGTGAATATGTGATTTTGTTGTAAACATGGATAAAACTTGTTTTAGTTGCTCATAAGCTATTGATTAAACCCATACTTGAATTCTAAATCGTGATATTGTAAGCTTATGAGTATTCGAACATGAAATGATAGTATGGCGTAAATTTGAATTATTCATTGGAAAGTGATGGATGTAGATTCGGCCAAGACCAAGTCTGTACATGATAGTATATGTGGTATGTGAAGTATATTTGAATAAATGTGAAAGTGTATATATATGTGATAAGGCCTAATGGCCAATGTGATGAATGTGAAAGTGTATATATATGTGATAAGGCCGAATGGCCAATGTGATGAATGTGAAAGTGTATATATATGTGATAAGGCCTAATGGCCGATGTGATGAATGTGAAAGTGTATATATGTGATAAGGCCGAATGGCCAATGTGATGAATGTGGAACTGTATATATATGTGATAAGGCCGAATGGCCAATGTGATGAATGTGAAAGTGTATATATATGTGATAAGGCCGAATGGCCAATGTGATGAATGTGAAAGTGTATATATATGTGATAAGGCCTAATGGCCGATGTGATGAATGTGAAAGTGTATATATGTGATAAGGACGAATGGCCAATGTGATGAATGTGAAAGTGTATATATATGTGATAAGGCCGAATGGCCAATGTGATGAATGTGAAAGTGTATATATATGTGATAAGGCCGAATGGCCGATGTGATGAATGTGAAAGTGTATATATATGTGATAAGGCCTAATGGCCGATGTGATGAATGTGAAAGTGTATATATGTGATAAGGCCTAATAGCCGATGTGATGAATGTGAAAGTGTATATATGTGATAAGGCCTAATGGCCGATGTGATGAATGTGAAAGTGTATATATGTGACAGGGCCGAGTGGCCAACGTGATGGATGTGAAAGTGTATAAATGTGATAAGTCCTGAAGGGCAATTGTGTCAGTACTATATCCGGGTTAAAACCCCGCAGGCTTTATGCGAGAATATTATCCTGATTAATGTCCGTAGGCTTCGTGCTCGTACTATATCTGAGCTTTAAAGACCCGACGGCTAAATGCTAGGATTCAAGTAAGACTTTGATATTGAGTATCTGCATTAAGTTACCATCAAATAAGTATTATGTATTCAAGATGTTCAGGTACGTATTACTTACTCATCGTTGGAGTGATTTCGAGGTGAATTATCAGTATCAAAGAGGTAGGTAAATGTGATTAATATTATAACTCCAAATGTGAGAATGTGCTTTGGAAATATTTGACCATCTAGGTCATTATTATTCGAAAGTATATATGTGGCAGCCAAGTGTTGCGTTTAATGATATTATAGATCGAGATGAAGCTCTAGATTAACTTCATCGAACAGTTGAAATGAATGACCAATAATAGTGATTGAGAACACTTTGTCTTGCTTAAAACTTACTAAGCATTAAATGCTTACTCCGTTCTTTGAATCTCTGTTTTATAGATTTTGGTTCGTCAGCTATCGGACTGAGGATTATTGAAGTCGAAGTCGCCCACACTATCAAAGCCCTTTTGGTACACTTTTGGTTGAACTCTGAAAATGGCATGTATAGGACTACCCTTTTTGTAGTGGGTCATGGACTCTTTGGATTTGTATAATTTTGGATAGCCATGCGAAAATGGCTTATATATGTTTGAGCATAATGTTATAATCATTTGGTATGGATATGGTTATTGAGAGGTGTGGATATGCTTAACAAGGATTGGCCATGGGAATGGTTAATCACTATCATAATTTGTGCTATTTATGCTAAAAGGTCTAGTTGAATCATAGAAACTATGAAATAGGTAAAGTCTACCTTAAAGGAAGATGCTGACAGCAGCAGTGATGTAGATTTGGAAAATCACTAAAAATAGTAGGAATAAAATTAAATAGTGAATAAATTATTTAAATTAACCTTGATGAATCCACTTTCATATGGAAGAAACGAAACGGTCATCTGACTGGTATGTTAAGAGATAATTAGGTTTTCGTGAGACAGGGCCAGAACGGTTTCTGGATTCCCTGTTCCGACTTTGGAAATTCATTATAAATTAACCAGAGATAATTAGGAGTCATGCCATATATGTATAGATTCCTCTCTGAGTCTAGTTTCTATAGAAACAAACGGCATCAGTATTGAAGCCCTGTACAGGGAGATATACGAATTGTAATGCATGAAGGTCAGTCTAGTCGCACCCTGTAACAGGGGAGAATTTAACTAATAAACTGTACTAATTGGTCCGACCAAAAATTCTAGAAAAAAATATGTAGATGGACATATGAGTCTAGTTTCATGGAAAAATCACAAAACTGATTTTCGAGTTGTGAAACTCAAGATATGATTTTTAAGGTGACAGCGACACAGTTAGCCAGCTGTCTGGAAATTTTTAAAATGGACTGCGATAGTAAGCGAATTTAGTCTGTGAACCCCTCGTGTCCGACTCTGGCAACGGTCTCGGGTACGGGGTGTTACAAAAAGATTCAAAGATGGTTTAAATGAATACCTTAAATTGCTGGTTGGTATACTTGAAATTAAAGAGTTCGTGGTACTTATTGAGTGAGCTTGCAAAGCCAAAGAGCTCGAGAAAAAGAAAAGAAAAGTTGATTTTGAAGCTAGAGATTTCGGTAAAAGATCATCGAGCAAGACTTTTCAATCAGCGACGAAGAAGTTCCGAGATGATTTTAGTCGATTTAAAGCTTCTTCGAGCTTTTCTAGACAAGATCGAGACCGACCTCCTGTAAGTTCACGAGCTACTTCGATTGCTAGTGTTGCTAATAATCGACAAAACAGACTCGAGTGTAAGCATTGTGGTAAATGGCATTCTGGAAGTTGTAGATTGCATGATCGATCTTGTTTTAAATGTGGATCGATGGATCATTTCATCCGAGATTGTCCGATGTTAGCCGAGCAAAACACTGTTCAGAATATGAGACCGAGTAACATGTCAGCACGAGGTAGACCACCCAGAAATTCGGGTAATGTGAGTGGTAGTCAGAGAGGGACAAAAGATACAACGGTTCGATCTGAGGCTCGTGCACCTGCCAGAGCATATGCTATACGAGCTCGCGAGAAGGCTTATTTCCCAGATGTTATTACCGATACTTTCACTCTTTATGATACTAGTGTTATTGCATTGATTGATCCTAGTTCGACTCATTCATATGTGTGTGAAACATTAGTATCCAGTAAGATTTTGCCTGTTGAATCTACTGAGTTTGTGATTCGAGTATCAAACCCCCTGGGTCGATGTGTTTTGGTTGACAAAGTTTGTAAGAATTGCCCGTTGATGATTCAAGATTCATGCTTTCCGGCGGATTTGATGTTGCTACCTTCCAACGAGTTCAATATAATTTTGGGTATGGATTGGCTGACTTTGCACGACGATGTTGTTAATTGCAAAAGAAAGACCGTTGATTTGAGATGTCAAACCAATGAGATTATTCGGATTGAATCTAATGATCTGAATAGTTTACTAGCAGTAATATCTTCTATGTTAGCTCTGAAATATGTGAGAAAGGGTTGTGAAGCTTACCTTTCTTATGTGCTTGATAGTAAAGTAACTGAAAAGAAGATTTAATTTGTACCAGTTGGGTGAGAGTATCCGGATGTGTTTCCTAAAGAATTGTCGGTTTTGCCACCTAATCGAGAGGTAGAGTTTGGTATTGAGTTAGTACCGGGGACGACTCTGATTTCGATAGCTCCATATCGGATGGCACCTACTGAATTAAAAGAGTTGAAAGCGCAGTTGCAAGAGTTAACATGTAAAGGTTTTCCACGACCAAGTTTCTCTCCTTGGGGTGCACCAATTCTAATTGTGAAAAAGAAAGATGGAACTATGAGAATGTGTATTGATTACCGCCAGTGAAATAAAGTGACTATAAAGAATAAATAACCGTTGGCATGGATTGACGACTTATTCGATCAGTTAAAAAGGGCTTCAGTGTTTTCGAAGATAGACTTGAGATCAGGTTATTATCAGTTGCGAGTCAGAGACTCCGATGTGCCAAAAACTAATTTTTGAACGAGGTACAGACATTATGAGTTTCTAGTTATGCCGTTCGGACTTACTAATGCACCCGCTATTTTTATGGATTTGATGAATCAAATCTTCAGGCAGTATTTAGATCGGTTTGTAGTTGTGTTTATTGATTATATACTGATCTACTCTCGTAAAGAAACCGAACATGCCGAGCTTTTGAGACTTGTGTTACAGACTTTGCGAGAAAAATAGTTCTATGCAAAGTTTAGTAAATATGAGTTCTGGTTACACGAAGTTAGCTTTCTAGGACATGTTGTTTCAGCATCAGGTATTCGGGTTGATCCGAGTAAGATTTCAGCTATACTCAATTGGAAACCTCTGAGAAACGTTTCTAAAGTCAAAAGTTTTCTGGGACTTACTGATTACTATAGATGGTTTGTGAAAGGTTTCTCTATGATTGCAACTCCGATGACAAAGCTGCTGCAGAAAGATGTCAAATTCGAGTGGTCAGAAAAATGCCAAAAAAGTTTTGATCAGTTGAAAGGTCTTTTGACCGAAGCTCCGGTGTTAGTTCAGCCAGAATCAGGTAAAGAATTTGTTATCTATAGTGATGCATCTTTAAATGGTTTGGGCTATGTTTTAATGCAGGAAAGAAAAGTTATAGCTTATGCCTCAAGATAATTAAAGCCGCATGAAAAGAACTATCCGACGCACGATCTAGAGTTGGCAGCTATCGTGTTTGCATTAAAGATATGGCGCCATTATTTGTTCAGGGAGAAATGTCATGTTTATTCCGATCATAAAAGTTTGAAATACTTGTTGACTCAGAAAGATCTGAATTTAAGACAACGTCGATGGTTAGAATTGCTGAAAGACTATGAACTTGTGATTGACTATCACCCGAGAAAGGCTAATGTTGTTGCTGATGCTTTAAGCTAAAAATCATTGTTTGCTTTGTGTACAATGAATGCACATATAGCTGTGTCAGATGATGGTGGGATGCTAGCTAAATTAAAAGCAAGTCAGTAAATTTGTGATGCCTAGAAGGTTGATAACGAATTGATAGCAAAACGAGTTCAATGTGATTCAAATGTTGATTCAGAGTTTCAAGTTGATGCTGATGATTGTCTAAGATTCAAAAACTGAATATGTGTTCTGAGAAATACAAAGTTGATTCAGATGATTTTGAACGAAGCTCATAACAGTCGGTTAACTGTTCACCCGGATATCACGAAGATGTATAATGATCTGAAACAACATTATTGGTGGCAAGGTATGAAACGAGACATTTCTAACTTCGTATCAAAATGTTTAGTCTGTCAGCAAGTAAAAGTCGAGCATCAGGTATCTTCTGGATTACTTCAGCCGATCATGATACCTGAATGGAAATGGGACAGAGTTACGATGGATTTTGTATCCGAGTTACTGTTGACACCTAGCAAGAAAGATGCAATCTGGGTTATTGTTGATAGATTAACCAAATCTGCTCACTTTATTCCAGTTCGTACAAATTACTCGCTTGATAAACTGGCTGAATTATATTTTTCTAAGATCGTGAGGTTACATGGTATGCCTATATCTATTGTTTCAAACAGAGATCCGAGGTTTACATCGTGGTATTGGAAGAAACTGCAAGATGCATTAGGTACTAAACTGCATTTTAGTACTATTTTTCATCCCAGACAGACGATGAATCTGAGTTAATTATTCAGATACTTGAGGATATGTTGAGATGTTGCATTCTCGAGTTCGAAGGTACGTGGGAATGATACTTACCTCTGATTGAATTTGCGTACAATAATAGCTTTCAATCAAGTATCAAAATGGCACACTATGAATCTTTGTACGGTCGTAAATGTCGTACACCTTTGTATTGGACTGAGCTCGATGAAAATAAAATACACAGAGTTGATTTGATCAAAGAAACTGAGTAGAAAGTAAAAGTGATCTGTGAAAGTTTCAAAGCAGCATCAGATCGTCAGAAATCGTATGAAAACTTGAAACGTAAAGACATAGAGTTTTAGATCGGGGATAAAGTATTTTTGAAGGTTTCACCGTGGAAGAAAATACTCAGATATGGTCGTAAAGGTAAATTGAGTCCGAGATTTATTGGACCGTATGAGACTATAGAGAGGATTGGGCCGGCTGCGTATAGACTGCTGTTGCCACCTGAGCTAGAAAAGATTCATAACGTATTTAATGTCTCGATGCTTTGTAGATATTGATCTGATCCTTCACACGTGATTAATCTGACCGAAGTTAAGATTAAGCTTGATATATCGTACGAGGAGGAACTGATTCGTATTCTGGCTCCTGAGATTAGAGAGTTGCGAAATAAGAAGATCGCATTGGTTAAAGTATTGTGGCTTAAACATGGAGTTGAGGAAGCAACGTGGGAGCTAGAGGATTCAATGAAAGAGCGTTATCCGAACCTATTCACCGGTAAGATTTTCGAGGACGAAAATCCTTAAGGGGGACAGTTGTAACAGTCTGATTTAGACCCTAATCGGAATGGTGGTTTTGGGACCACAAATTTGAGTTAGAAAAATATTTAAATATTATTTTTCGTGTTTATTATATGTGAATTTGTACGTGTGAAAATTTCGTACAAAAGTTTGATTGTTTGTGTGCTTAAATTGATAAAAGGACTTAATCACGTAAGTTAAAATCTTGATAGTTTAATTCATAAAGGTTGAATTGATAGTGGCTTTTTAGTATGGAATATTTATGTTGCAATTTTTCCTTTTAATATTAGCATGGATGGCTATGACCTTTATGTATAATGGTTTGTATTAATTACTAAAGGTTATAATGGTAACTTTTGGAATAACATATAATATATCATAAGTTGAATAAATAAAATAAAGTTTTATAATGGTTTGCTATTGTCGAAAATAAAAGAAGGAAGAAAAGAAAAGGAACCAAGGTATTCAGCCGTCTTTCATTCAATTTTAAGGTATGTTTTGTTTTGGTTTTTGATAATTTTTTACGTTTTTGAAATCGTTGCTTCGAATACTACCAGACCCATGCTTGAATTTTTTATTTCGGTGAATATTTTGTGTTATGCCATTGATGAATATTTGTGTTTTGTGATGTTTGATGATGAAATATCAAAATTATGTTTTAGATTAACATGTTTTGTATTGGAGTTTTTGATGATTTTAAGTTAGCAGGACTAAATTGCAAAAATAATAAACTAAGGGATTAAAATGTGAAATAGATTAAATATATGGACTAATATGGTTATATGGAAGATTCGGCCGAACTATGTTGTTGTGAGATTTTGAGTATTTTGTGTTTTGTGCATTTAGGACTAATTTGTAAAAGTATGAAATATCAAGGATAAAATGGTAATTTGCCCATTTATATGTTGTTTGATTAAATTGATTAAAATTGTGTTTAAATGAGGTTAATTTGAAATTATATAGATCAAGAACAAAGGAAATTAGACTTGGATCGGGGAAAAAACAAAAATAGTCAAATAGCCAATTTGTAACGTCCGTCGATATTAGAGGTAAGTCTTTAAGCAATTAAACATGGTTTATTTTGAACATAGAATGTTTTACTATGATGATTCAAACTTTATAATCTATTATTATGTTAGCCGAATGTGATATATATCAATTATTTAATGTAATTGAGTTATATTCGATTGATTTGAAAACCCTAAAAGTGTGTATGTGTTACATGAAATATTGAACTATTCGATATGTGAATTGTTTTGGAATGGTTCTATAATTTTGATATTCGGGTTTTGATCCTAGCAAGCTTTGTGCTGGTGACATTGATCAGGCTTCGTGCCTAGTAGGCTTATTGCTGGTGAATAAATATCAGACCTTGGGTCTAGTAGGCTATGTGTTGGTGTGTAATTCAGGCTTATGCCTAGCAAGTCTTATACCGGTGATCTGTTTTCAAGTCTATGATTTTAAGAGTTCAAGTTATAACGGATGTTGAGCAAGTGAAATTGAGTTGAATGACATTGTATATGTTCGGCCACATAGGTAAGTATATGTAAGCTTATACTGAACTTGAATATTGGATTACATGTGAGTTTATATTGAGTTTTTGTATTCGGTCATATGTGATGTTCTATTGTATTTGAACTATAGGCTACATATGATGTTTTATTTAACTTTTATATATTCGGCCTCATATAAATTCATAAAGAATTTTGTGTATTTGGCCATACTTGTAAGTGCTAATGTGATAATATATTTGTTCTTGTATAATCGGTTATATAGGAAATATATATGTGGTGACATATATTTGATTTTGAACATTCGGCCAAGGTATCTTAATGTGTTAAAGTGTAATATTATTGATATAATTCGGCTAGATGAATGTTTTGATTATTCATTGAGTTGTTTATTTTTCTTAAAACTTACTAAGCTAAGTTAGCTTACTCTATGTGTTTTGTTACTTTGTTTTATAGATTTTGGTTGTAACTCACGAGCTCGGGGATCGTTACCGAAGTTGTCCACACTATCGTCAACTTTCGGTACTATTAAAAGTTTATTTTCGAACTTATGGCATGTATAGGCTATGTAACACCCCTTACCTGTACCCGAGGCTGAGATAAGGTACGAGGCGTTATCGGACAAACATACCAACATTAAACTAAAATACGGGCCATAAATTTTCATTCATATTTCAAAACGTTCATTCACTTACACATAGTCCCTTATTTGAGTCTACAAAGCCCAAAACATACTTTAGAAAGGGTTCGGGACTAAACCGAGAACTTATGAAAATCTTGAAAATTTCATGCTTTAAGGCTCCACACGCCCGTGTCCCAAAGTCGTGTTCCATACACGGCTGAGACACATGGTCGTGTCTCTGCCTGTGTGGAATATACCTAGGCTATCTTCTAAGCTTTGGTCAACCTTAATCTCTTACACACTTATACAAAATCAAAAGCATATAATATGGTATTCATTTAATGATTAAATATTCTCAATTAAACCACAAACATAGCATTTGTATGGCATCATACATGTGTCTCTCATACTCATTTTACCTTGTTTATTATAGTACCACTTATACATTTATACCAAGATTATCATCTTACAAAATATCTTCAACTTAATCATCAAGCATTCATATTTAAAACTAGATCATATCTTTATAAAATACCACAATTCAGATACGCAAAATAACATGTTTGCCTGAAACATTTCAATTCAACTCCATACCCAACAAGCATTACATTGAGACTAGTCATATATATATATACATGTCATGATACATATCATTCTCTTTCTGTTTTCTTATAAACACATATCATTTATTTCATTATATCAATATTTCATATACCATAGTTTCCATGTATTCCACATATATTTATTTTCCTCCTCCTCCTCTCCATTCCACATCCTTAATGTATATAGCATTCTTGTAAGTACGATTTCACAATTTACTAATAAATGCTCACATCAAACTGTCCACACGAGTCATAGTCACTTACTTATTTATAATTCGAGCTACAGAGCTCAAAATTAAGATCCGTAAATTTCACATAAAACTATACTTACATATCTTTCCACCATAAAATTTTCATAATTTTTGGTACAGCCAATTAGTACAGTTTATTCATTAAAATTTCCCCTATTTCAGTTTTTGACAGTTCTGACCTCTCTTCACTAAAAATTAATTATCTCACAGTACAGAACTCGGATAATATTCTTGTTGATTTATCTTGAAAATACACTCATTAGGTATTTTAAAAATATAAGTTTAAGCCTCTAATTATTTTTATCCAAAATTTTGTGATTTTCCAAAATTAGAACAGGGGATCACGTAATCATTCTGAACCAGTCTCACAAAAACATAAATATCTCAAAATATAGAACTCCTTTTCTTGCTCTGTTTCTTTTATATGAAAATAGACTCACTAATATATAATTTTATATCTCATTCAGTCTCTGATTCAATTTCTACTATTTTTGGAGATTTTTCAAAATCACGTCACTGCTACTGTCCAAAACAGTTTTATTGCTAATTCACTCTTTCACACTTTCTTTGTATTAACCTCATTTTAACATACATATCACAAATCATTTTCACCACATTTCATACATCACAAGTATAGGCCCATGATCACAAGGTCACCATAAAATCATCCTCATGTATAACTTACTTGTTTATAACCTCACCACATCCTGGTCACTTAATGAACACATCATTCACATAATCAAGTTCCTGCACTTATTCATCACAAAACTCACAAAGCAATACATAGAGAGTCTCCTGTTGAACACTTCGGATCAATCCTCGATACTTGGTGGTTTCAGCACATAGCTCCACCCATCGTATAGTTCGGCTCTCTTGTACACATGGTGAACAATCAGTACCACCCATGTGACCTAGCCAATTTATCTCGTAGGTCTCTTGTCTACATGGTGTCCTTCACCTGGAACCACGCATGCGACTTAGCTACATATATCCTGTAGCTCTCTTGTCTACATGGTGTACACATAGTATCACCCATGCAACCTAGCTGCATCATAATGTCTTGTAGCTCTCTTGTACACATGATGTGCACTCAGCACCATACATGTGACCTAGCTACATACCATCTGTATCATCCAATCTTTCCGAAGGTTCAACCGGGATTTCTCTCTCTTTTCCAACAATTTCACCAATCAAGTAATTATCCACAAACATATTTCCAATATTATTATAAAATATCATAATACAAGTAATATTGATGTATTACTTACATATAAACTTACATCTCATTTAATATCAAGGCAATAACATTAAATTACACATTGCCTTATTAAAAATGATATGAACTTACAATTTCCCATAATATCCATAATCATAGAAATCACATTTATGTATGATAATTCAATGCACTTCATGTACCATAGACATATTTTTAAATCAATTCATAAACTTGGCACCATAATCATTTAATTTAAATTAATTTACTAAATTTAACTTTCAAATATAAATTACAGCATTATTATTGTATTATTATCACACCAACTTACATACTTTCAACACCTCGGAAATCATAATGAATATATCAATTTTACATTGAAACATGCATAAATTAATGCTTATTAAACATATGAACTTACCTCGATACTAAAACGGCCATTTTACCAACTTTCCCAATTTTCGATTTTTCTCTCATTCTAGGTTCAAATCTCATTTTCTGGGATCTAAAACATCATATTTTACTTATTTAATTAATGTAATACTCGAACCAGTTCTTAACTCAAACTTTGGCAAAATTACAATTTTACCCCTAAACTTTTGCATATTTACACTTTTGCCCCTAGGTCGGGAATTAAACTTCATCCCTTACTCTTATGTTTTATGACATGCTGATCACTTTTACCTTCTATGGCAACATCAAATTCTCACTCTAACATATACTTATGACTATTAGGTATTTTTACCGATTAAGCCCTTTTACTCGTTTTCACTCAAAACCGAGTAGCACAAGTTGTCTAACATAATTTAAAACCTCATATTCTATTATAAAACATCAAAATAAACACATTTCACATATGGGTATTTTTCCAAATATGAACCCTAACTTAAATTATTGCTAGAATAAGCTTAATCAAATTACCAGGATTCCAAAAACGTAAAGAACTTGAAAAACGAGGTTATAACGGACTTAGTATTGAGCTTGGAATGCTTGCAAACCCTAGCCATGGCTTCCCCCATGCTAATTTCGGCCTCCATGAGAAAGATGAGTCAATTTTGGCTTTATTTTCCCTTTTTATTTCTTTTAATTACCAAATGACCAAAATGCCCTTCCTTACTAAACTTTCAAAAATTCCATCTATGTCCAATTTTTGTCCATCACTTAGAAATTGGTAAAATTTCTATTTAAGACCTCCTAATTAATATTTCAAAGCAATTTCATACTAGAAGCTTCTAGAATGCAAGTTTTGCAACTTATTCAATTTAGTCCCTAACTTCAAATTGAGCACTTTATGCATAGAATTTATTCACGAAATTTTCACACAATCATGAAATCATATCATAGACCTAAAAATAATCATAAAATAATTATTTCTATCTCGAATTTTGTGGTCCCGAAACCTCTGTTCCAACTAGACCCAATTTTGGGCTATTACAGGCTAATATGTATTTTGTTCAACTTTGAATATATATATATTGAGCCATGCGAATATGGCTTATCTTTGAAGTTTGGATATGGTTGTGTTTGACAATGGTTTATCTCATTTTGATTTTAATGTTATGTGGAGTGAATGAAAAGTATATATGATTGGTGTTTTACGATTTGGAAATAGCTTGAAAATGATTATTGGATTTGGTTGTAATTGATAAATCGGTCATGGTATGTGTTAATGTGGTTAGACAATTCGGTTACGGTACATGTTTGGTTAATTATAAATGTGAATTCATATATTAAGCTTGTTTAATGCATATTTTGAATGGCATGATATAGGGTATGTCTTGTGTTAATGAACAGAACTTAGTTCAGTTTGCATGTAAAGTGTATGTGTATTTAAAGTGATTAGTTGTTTAATAGATTGTAAGTGAGATAAAGATATTTACCAAATGAATAGTGATTTGAGTAATAATGTACTATGTTATATGAATTTTAACAAGATGTTAATTATATATATACATGTAAATGTTGTAAATTCGAATGAAGCTTACCATAATGGTTTGGTTTATAATAAAAGTATATGCGTTTGAATATATTTACTAATGAATAAATGATTTGTGATATTATTATTTAGTTGAAGATACGTATGATTATTGGATTGAAAATATGATTGTTTAAATGCCATGGAATTAGTTAAAATTTTAGATACGATTCGTAATTACAATGTGATTAATAATGCATGTATTAAATTTAATTAGCCATGTGCTTAATATGTATGAATATGACTTGCATGAATATGTGAATGTTTGGGATTATGTTTTTGTTTAGTAATGCCTCATAGCCCTAATTTGGCGATGGATACGAGTTAGGGGTGTTACAAATGAGAAGTAGGTTATTGCTAAAGATTTGTTATGGAATTTGTGTGGAATGACTTTAGTTACTTACTAAATTTAATATGTGCTAAGTGAACTCTATATGGTCATATATTAACCACATTTTGAGAAAAATCAAGTTGTAAGCCTTCGAAACTATGATTGATCATGTTCAAATGAGGGTGGCAATTGGCTTGGAAAATAACCACAAAATTGTCAGAATGCCCACTAGTAAACACACGGTCTAAGACACGGGCGTGTGTCTTGGCCGTGTGAGAGACATGGCCTACCCATATGGGCGTGTACTCTGGCTATGTGAAGTCTGCATCATTTTATGAAAAATCATTTAATTTTTAATTAACCACATGGTTTGGCCACACGGGCGTGTGATACGGCCGTGTGACCTTGTTTTAGTGCTGATGTCATAAACAAAGAGTTACATTGTCTGAGGACACGGGCATGTCCCCTTCATCACACAGGTGTGACATTATTTTGATGAAAAATTTCCTAACTTTTCCAAAGATTCTGACTTAGTCCTGAACCATCCCCAATGCATGTTTTTGGGCCTCGTAGGCACATATAAGGGACAATACGTATATGTATGAATGGTTTTAAATTGCATGAAATTTTATGGCCCATTTTTATGTGGGTATTAATGTAAATGTCTGATACTGCCTCATGCCCTATCCTGGCCTCTGGTACGGGTAATGGCTGCTACATTTAATGGTATCAAAACTATGGTTTAGTTGATTATCGTACTGATTATCGTACTAACATAGCATGTATCGAGTCTAGCTATACATGATATTATACAAGTTATGATAGTGTGACATCTCCTTATCGTTTTAAATATTTGTATATAGTAAATGTCTTCCAATGAAGCCCGAGATGAGTCTAAAAAAGCTGAGAGCTATGCTTAAGCTTCCGTACAGCGAGCCACACCTAGTAGTAGTAGGAGGCCCATGTCTAAGGGTCAGAAAGAGGCAAAGGCAGCCTTTTTTGAAATAATGGATGAATGGTTCGATAAGTACTTGAGAACCAACCCTGCTATACCATGACCTCCCCTCCCCCTACACGATTTGAAGAAGTACCACAAGGTATCGACTCGGTAAGGATTGGTAAAGCTCTAGCACATAAACTTAGAAAATATGAGGCTGAAGAGTTTAGGGCTACAATTGATGATGATCCAGAATGCGCTGAGTTCTGGCTTGAGAATATCGTGAGAGTTCTTAACAAATTGTCATGTGCCCCTGAAGAATGCTTGAAGTGCACGGTATCTCTACTAAAAGACATTATATTCAACTGGTGGAAACTATATCCTTAGTAGCACCGAGAGAGAATATTACATGGGAGTTCTTCCAAGCTAAATTTAAAAAGAAGTATATTAGTCAAAGGTTCTTGGATCAGAAGAGAAAGGAGTTTCTAGAGCTTAAGCAAGGGGAATGGACTGTGTCAGAATACAAATGATTTGACTACGCCAGTATGCCTAAGAGTGGGTTCAGAATGAAGCGAAAATGTGCAAAAGATTTGAGGAAGGACTAAATGAGGATGTTAAACTATTGATTGGGATCCTAGAAATAAGAGAGTTCGTCGTGTTAGCCGATAAAGCCAAGAAAGCTGAAGAGCTAAGTAATGAAAAGAAACAAGCAGAGAGGAAAGCTTGGGTTCTGAGTAAGATATATACATCTCCCACAAAGAAATCGAGGAGTCATCAAGAATGCTCCAATTCATCAGTGGGACATTCAGGTAAAGCAAGAAACTCTCTTGCAGTCTTCATCTACCATGGCAACTAGTGTGGGGAGTGTAGGAAACCAAAAACCACGGTGTGATAGATGTAATAAGTTTCACTTTGGAGAGTGTCAGATGAGGAGCGGGGCATGCTTCATGTGTGGTTCTCTTAACCACTTTCTTAAGGATTGCCTGGAACGAGCTGATAAAGAGGTTAAGCCAACCCCGAAACTGAGTTCTCCTATTTCTCGAGGTAGGCCTTCAAGATACCCTAAAAGTGCCAGTGGTGGTCGTAGTGTTGAAAATGACTCCACCCCAAAATTAGAGGCTCGATTCCAGGCAATAACTTATTCCATAAGAGCTAGAGAAGAAGCTGCAGCTCCTGATGTCATTATGGGTACATTTTCTATTTATGATATTCATGTTGTTTCTTTGATTGACCTAGGATCAACTCATTCATATGTTTGTATGAAATTGGTGTCTATTAAGGAGTTACCTATAGAGTTTACTGAATACACGATTAAAGTTTCAAATCCGTTAGGCAAACATGTATTAGTTGACAAAGTATACAAGAAATATCCTTTGATGATTAGAGGTCATTGTTTTCCTCCTGATTTAATGTTGTTTCCATTTGATAAGTTCGATGTTATACTGGGTATGGATTGGTTGACACTACATGATGCTATAGCAAATTGTATGTAGAAGGTCATTAAATTGAACTGTAAAAATGGAAAAACTCTTTGGGTTGAACCAGATGGGTCAGACACAATACCTGCTGTAATTTTCTCTATGTTGGCTCAAAGATGCATGAGAAAGGGGTGTGAAGCCTATCTGGCTTATGTTTTGAATACTAAGGAATCTGAATTGAAAGTTGAATCAGTGCTAGTAGTATGTGAGTACCCAGATGTGTTTCCAGAGGAGTGGCCGGGATTACCTCTGTAACACCTCTAACCCGAATCTATCGTCGGAATAGAGTCTTAAGGCATTACAAAATAAAAGCACAATTTCGAATAATTATTCGTATATACATGAACAAGTCTCGAAAATCAGTCAGAATTTATTTCACAAACTAACAACTCTTAAATTTTGAAACATTTCATAACATTCAATACATTATAGCGTACACAAATTTTAACAAGGATTTGATATAAACTTAAATAATTAACCAATTATTAAAATACATGAGTAAACATTGTCTTTTCATATTAACTAATGATGACATTACTCAATTCCAAACTCAAGCATCACTTAATATCTGATATCAAATGAATTTTATACTTAGAGTCACATGTCAAAACATTGTTGAAACACATATCTATATATATATATATTTTCAAAGTGACTATCCTAATTAATGCTGTAAATTTATACATATTAACACAATGTAATAGTTCATTTATGAAACTATCTTTTATGACTTAGAGAAATGCTTTGTCATGATAACGAAACATATATACTACTAAATACATATATTTCATACCTAACAAAGAACGTAGGTTATATCTGAATTACTATTCACCTTATTCAAAACATTTTTGTCTTACAAGTATATAATCCAAACACTACATTAAACCCATTTATCTATCATACTTGTTTTATCAATTATTTAAAATATAATATATGTATTTTCACATCCATACAAACAAACTGAATTGACTAATCACTTATCAAATTACATATATATAAATTCCATATTCGAATCAATTAAAATACGTTTGAACAAGTACATATATTTGTACCATGACCAAACATATCATTTTAAACCACATATACCACCAAAATTTCCATCAACGACTTATCACACTAAACTTATTAAGCATTAAATCTAAGAACATACTAGGTCAAGACTAAGCATAATAAGCATGTTCACCTTTATACTATATTTTAATATATAACATGTCCATTTCCAAAACATATACTATCCATCACTATGCCATTCATTCGTATTTCATAGCATATTAACTAACACATTTTAAACCACAATCAAGCACTATCAAAACCAAACTTAGGAGTAAGCCATTTTCGCATGGCTTTAATTTTACATACCTGAATTTCAAAATTCAAAACACATTCCAGCCTGTACATGCCATAATTCAAGTTTAACTTATAAAGGTACCAAAATAACTAATAGTGTGATGAACTTTGCTGACAGTCCCCAAGCTCGTAGCTTGACTCCAAAATTTATAAAACAGAAACAAGTATACACAGAGTAAGCTATTATAGCTCAGTAAGTCATAAGCAAATAAACATCCCAATGATATAATCAACTCATTTTAAGCTAATCCAAATTTCATTATCATTATCAAGCTTAATTTCAAACCTACAAATGAAACAAATAATACATTTCCTTACATAAATTCTACCTTGGCTGATTACTCGCTTAATCAATTTAACCTAATATCATTCAACTTTCTAAGCCAAAATGTCTTAATATTATCAAACATACACATACACATTTATATAAGTTCAAGAACCATATTACAATATCATGTACATATACCACGTATATGACCTAATATACATTATCACATATATACACATATCCGAGAATCAATTCTGCAGTATTCATACATTTTATTTACAAAGCCGAATGCACTTACCAAATTCACAAATAACCTTCATTTGTATCACACATAATTAGTAATAAATATCAAGTTACTTATCAACCTTATCTCAAGTAAACAACAAGCTAACTCATATCTGACCATTTAACTCGTTTTATACATCCACTCTTGATTTACCTTTGCCCGATGAACCATTTGGAATTGGATAGGACACTCAGATAATCACATGTATTGTACAATGCCAACGTCCTAGACGTGGTCTTACATGTAATCACATATCAATGCCACTGTCACAATTGTCCCAGATAGGGTCTTACTCACACACATATATCAGAGTCACATATCGATGCCATGGTCTTTCTCGCACACATATATCAGAATCCTATGTCATGAAATATGTATCCTAACTATTCTTAAGGTTTATACGGGGCTTTTGGATGTCGTAACTCAGTCAAAATCAATTCAGAAACATAATAATCAAGCTTATCCACATTCGGCTTTACCATAAATAAAATTATATATTAAATTTCAGCATATATACCTTGCATTTAATTAAAACTATGTACATCTATTTCCTTATAACTTACCTCAAACGATACAAAACAGAATGGGGCAGCTAGTTGACAACTTTCGTTTTCCCCCGATCCAAATCTGATTTCTTTGGTTCTTGATCTAACTTGTAACACCCCAAACCCGACCTAGAAGTTAGGCCCGAATTTGGTGTGTCACATTGAAGTGTTTTTCAAAACCCATATTCTCATTGAAAACCCTTCTTACTGCTCAAAACCTCTAGCCATTTTAAAACTTGTGAAACGTTAATTCCCTTTAAACCTTACTTTCTATGGAATCTTACTTTTAAACAGTTGCAGAAACGTGATATTCTGAAAACCAGTTGTTGTTTTGGAAAACCGTGCCCTACTTCTAATAGATATTAAGCATACTAAATAAATTTCCCAAATAAAAAGTTAAGAAAATAAAGAGGCCTTAATACAACCTAAATAAAAAACCAAAGTGCCTAACTAAATAAATGAAATAGAAAAAAATATGCAGTTGTGTGGTCGTCTCTGAGTCCCTCTGCGACATCGATCCACCTAATGTTGGGGATTACCTGCACAGTTAATAAACAGGGTGAGTTTACGAAAACCCAGTGTGTAATCCCCTTACTAGTGTAACAGTCAGTAAACAGACAGAATTCAGAATCAGTCTGGGCTAGAGCCCATTATAGTAATAGTACAGTCCAGTTCAGAGCATATGTGGGCCAAAGCCCGTTACAATATCATTTGGGTCACAGCCCATAACAGAATCAATTGGGCCTAGCCCATCTTAGCCTCATTTGGGCCGAAGCCCACATCGTAATAATATCACAATAATATCATACATGCAATGTTGTGCAACCGACCCTAATAATCCAACTGCTACACACCGGACCCCCGGTACACATCATGTAGGGATATAAATATCGACCCACCCATCCGATACACATCAATGGTAGCCCGGTTGCGGTACTACCTTCATTGCAGCAAGCTGCTAATCAAATATTAGGCTTAATAGCCATCGGTGGATCCACGGTCGTCAAGCAACCATGCGATCCTCATATACTTCCTCTGTTCCATAATTCCCAACCCACGCAATATGTCATGTATGTCATGCTCAATCATCACACGTGTATGCAGAATGGCCATACTCGGTAATAGTCTTTTAAACATATATTAAGAGCATATCAGTCATACAACCACAATCAAGTCAATTAAAACGCAGTCATACATTCATAATCAAATCAGTCAAATTCGAAGTCTAAGTCGGTCATTTACCCTTATAGGCAAAACAATCATTTTACCCTACAGAGGTATGTCGGTCATTTTACAATATAAGGGTATTTTAGTAATTTTACACTATAAAGGTTATTTTGATAATTTTACAAATTGGGGGTGTTTCGGTAATTTTAGAAATCGAGGGTATTTCGGTAATTTTACAAATCAGGGGTATTTCGATAATTTTACAAATCGAAGATATTTCGGTAATTTATAAATCGAGGGTATTTCAGTAATTTCATAATTAAGGGTATTTCAATAATTTTACAAATCAAGGTATTTCGGTAATTTACAAATTGAGGGTGTTTCGATAATTTCATAAATCGGGGGTATTTTTGTATTTTCACAAATCGAGGGTATTTTAGTAATTTTACAAATTGAGGGTATTTTAGTAATTTCACAATCGAGGGTATTTTAGTAGTTTTCAAATCGAGGGTATTTCAGTAACTTCACAATCGAGGGTATTTCGATAATTTTTCAAATCAGGGGTATTTCGATAATTTTACAAATCGAGGGTATTCTAGTAATTTCTCTTTATTATGGTTTTATTACTTACCGTGACCCGTTAACAAGTCCTCGTTGGCTAAAGTGAACAGATACTATGCATCAGGTAAGATTCCAGGGAAGAGGAGGTGAGTCATTAAGACAGCTTAAGTACCAAGCTCTCCCTAGATCCAATCCTAGACATGCATATACCCATTGCCACACCTTAACCTTATGACTTGTTCACGGTCGCGATTAATTAATTATTTAAGTTTTATGTCCTCTCAAGTAGTTACCAAAACTAGGTCTACAACACCTTTACTAAACACTAACAGATCCACACTTATTCATTTGGCACCTTTAGGCCCAATCTCGTTCACATGGCCCATCAAGCCCAATCACATTCACATGGCCCATCAGGCCCAATCACCTTCATATGGTCCATCAGGCCCAATCACATTCATATGGCCCATCAGGCCCAACTACTTCCCACCTAACGGTTAGATTTACACCAACGGGCCCACGGGCCCATCGTGGCCCAAAACAGCCCTAGCACACGAGAACGCTAATGGTGGCTTTCAGCTTTTTTTGATTTCTAACAGAGAAGGGCGTGAATACACACCTATTTATGAGAACGCGCTGAAGTCCACGATCACCAACCTTGGCACATCCGACATTAGGTCTTAATCACCTTTTTCTTTTTCACCAACTCATCTGGTTCGCTCTATTTAAAGCCAGCTTCTCACCAATTCCCATGTTAGCTTCCCGATGTGGGATTAATTTCAACCATTAGGAAAATTCCTTATTTTCTTATGACCACCTCAACCACAGAGTTCCAGTCCAACTCCACCCCCTACACAGCTCAAACAACAAAATAAATACTCTATTGCGCATCTCAAGACTTGAACCTTAGACCTTACAGTTACACAACACGCCACCTTGCCACTCCTCCATAGGCTCTTTCTATGTCATATTTTATCCTCAATTAAATATAAGGTCTATAGGCCAAAGTCTAGGTTTCTTTAAAAGAAAAACCAAAATAAATTACAAGAGCCAAGACTTGAACCCAGGCTCCCTTGCAACTTTAATGACGCCACAACCACTAGACCACAAGCTTCCTTGTGTCATTTATTTACCACAATAATTTAAAAGGCCTTCATCAATACACCCAAGGTTTTATTCACTTTTTACCAAAATTTTTACTAAAGCCCAGGTTTGAACCCAAGATTTCTCCAACACTTCTCAGGGCCATTAACCACTAAAGCAGACATTTAATTGTGTCATTTCCATGTACAATTAAATGCTTATATACAACCTCCTTACGGACCCATACTAAAGGACCAATACTTCTAGGCCCAAATTTGGGGCGTTACATAAACATATTCAAATTAAGCTCATTCAAACATATTTTGATTCAATTTAGTCCAAAAACACATAAGTGGGCAAATTACAATTTTACCCCTAACATTTACACTTTTTACAATTTAGTTCCTATTGCACAAAACTCAAAATATACAAAATTTCAATATACCCATGTTGGGCCAAAATTTACCCATACTCATACTAGTCCATATATTTCATTTATTTCACATTTTCATCCCTCAAAATATTATTTTTGCAATTCAGCCCTAATTACTCAAATCATCAAAAACTCCATAAAAAACATGTTAATCTAAAACATATCTTTCATATTTCATCATCAAACAACATAAACCAGAAGCTCTCAACAATGTCATTACTCAAAATATTCACCAAAATAAAAAATTTAAGCATGGGTTTTGTAGTACTCGAAGCAACGATCTCAAAAACGTAAAAATTATCAAAAACTGAACTAGCTACATAACTTGATTGAGCTTGACTATGGCCTAACCCTAGTTTGTTTTCTTTTTCTTTCTTTTGTTTAGTTTCGGCAATGAATAAATAATATGAACATGGGTTTCTTTCTTCTTCTTTTTTTTATGTTTTATGTTATAATATATATTTTATTAACTTATGATTTAATTTACTTATTTAACCATACTAAAACTATAACAAAACCATATAATATATGTCCACTACCATCCATTTAATATGTCAATGGGCTATTTACCACTTAAAGGCTTCCATTTATAAAGCCAATAGCAATTCGGCCCTTTATACATTAAACTACCAATTTTTTTAATTTACACGATTAAGTCCTTTTGTTTAATTAGATACTCAAACGATAAAATTAAAGCACAAAAATTTCACACATACAAATTCACACATAATAAACACAGGAAATAATTTTTAAATATTTTTCTAACTCGAATTCATGGTCCCGAAACCACCGTTCCAATTAGGGTCTACCTCCTATTAGAGAAGTTGAATTTAGTATTGACCTAGTTTCGGGAACAGCACCTATTTCGATTGCTCCATATCGGATGGCTCTGACGGAATTAAAAGAATTAAAGTTTCAATTGCAAGAATTGATGGATAAAGGTTTTGCAATACCTAGTTTCTCTCTTTGGGTTGTACCGGTATTATTCGTGAAGAAGAAGGATGGTTCTATGAGACTTTGCATTGATTACCGTCAACTCAACAATGTAACAATTAAGAATAAATACCCATTTCCAAGGATTGATGATTTGTTTGACCAGCTAAATGGAGCAGCGGTATTTTCAAAGATAGATTTGAAGTCCGGCTATTATCAATTGCGAGTTAAAGAGTCAGATGTGCCCAAAACTACTTTTCGAACAAGGTATGGTCTCTATGAATTCCTTGTTATGCCGTTTGGGTTAACGAATGCTCCCGTAGTATTTATGGACTTGATGAACCGAATATTCTAACCATACTTGGATAAATTTGTTATAGTGTTTCTTGATGACATACTGATTTATTCATCTAATGAATCCGAGCATGCTGGACACTTGAGGACAGTTTTGCAAACTCTAAGAGATAAACAATTGTTTGCTAAGTTTAGCAAAAATAAATTTTGGCATAGAGAAGTCAGATTTTTGGGACACATTGTTTTGGGTGACGGCATTGGAGTTGACCAGAGTAAAATCTCGGCTATCGTTGAATGAAAACTGCCAAGAAACGTAACAGAAGTTAGAAGCTTTTTAGGCTTAACTAGCTACTATAGACGATTTGTTAAAGGGTTTTCTATGATCGGCACTCTGATGACAAGGGTGCTCCAAAAAGATGTTAAGTTCGAGTGGTCAGAAAGATATCAGCAATGCTTCGAGAAGCTAAAGACATTACTGACCGAAGCACCAATTTTGGTACAACCCGAGTGTGGTAAAGAATTCGTGATTTATAGTGATACATTCTTGAATGGTTTAGGATGCGTACTCATGCAAGAGGGCAAGGTGGTAACATACGCTTCAAGACAGTTGAGGCCTCACGACAAGAACTACCCGGCACATGAATTGAAATTGGCCACCATTATATTCGCGTTAAAGATCTGGACACACTATCTGTATGGTGAGAAGTGTCGAGTGTTCACTGATCATAAAAGTTTGAAATACTTGATGACTCAAAAGGACTTGAACCTAAGGCAATGTAGATGGCTTGAATTACTCAAATATTACGAACTTGTTATTGATTACCATACAGGTAAGGCGAATGTGGTCATAGACGCTTTGAGTAGAAAATCATTATTTGCCTTAAGGGCCATGGGTACACAGTTGGCTTTATCCAATTATGGCTCAATCCTAGCGGAGTTGAGAGCCAGACCAACTTTTCTTCAACAGATTTGTGATGGCCAGAAAGCTGATAAAGAGTTACAAGATAAAAGAGTTCAATGTGAGTCTAGCAGTAACCGATTTTTTAGAATGACACCAATGGTTGCTTGAGGTTCTGTGGTAGGATCTATGTTCCGAATGACGCTGAGTTGATTCAAAATATTTTATGTAACAGTATGGTTTTGACCTTAGTCGGAATAGTGGTTTCGGGACCAAAAATTTGAGTCTGAAAAATATTTTAAAATTATTTTTGGTGTCTATGATATGAGAATTTTTGTCTGTGTGATTTTTGTGATTTAATTTGTCTGTTTCTGTGCTTAATTATGAAAAAGGATTAAATTGCATAAAGTGTAAAAGTTGAGTGCTAAATGTTAAAGCACCTAATTGGCTTGGCTTTTAAAATAAAATTCCTTGCATGTCAAATTTACCATTTATATTAATGGTAGACAATGATGGACATTAGTTGGTAGAAATTTAATGGTATATGCCATGGGTAAATTGGTAAAAGGTGAAATAATGTTAATTAAAATAAAAACAAAAGAAAAGATAGCCATATTATCATGCATGTTAGCCGAAAATCAGCAAAAGGAATAAGGGTTTGAAGCTTGTGTACATTTGGCACTTTGGCAGCTAAATTGAGGTATGAAATTTGTTCGATTTTCGATAATTTCTATGTTTCGGTGATCGTTGGTTCGTGTTCTTCAAAACCTATGTCTGAATTTCTCTTTCTGTTAAAGATTTCATGAAATGCCATTGTTGATATCATGAGTTTTGTAATGTTTTTGGATGAATTATAAAGGCTTGGTAGATGATTTATAAGTTTTGTCTTTGAATTTTGATGAAATAGAGCTATTTGGACTAATTTGTGAAAATGAGGTTTTGAAGGACTGAATTATGAATTAAATATGTTATTTGGGCTGGTATGGAAGCCATGTATATTCAGCCAAGCTATAGTCTTGAATTTTGCATATTTGTGATTTTGTGAAAATTGGACTAAATTGTCAAAGTGTGAAAATGTGAGGGCTAAAATGTAAAGTTCCCTAAATATGTGTTCATGGATTATTTTTGAATGAAATGAATGGTTGAATGGTTGAATTTGAATTGTATTAGATCAAGAACAAAGAAAATTAGACTTAGATCAAGGGAAGTCCAAAATAGTTGAATAGTCGACTCATTTCATTCGAAATCCGTCCAAGGTAAGTCAAATTACAATTATGTATTAAATTTACTAATTTCCATATATATAAATTGTAAGACCACGTCTGGGACATCGGCGTTACTTGTTTACAAGTATCTGTATCGTTTCTGAACTGTCTAATGATAGAGTACAAAATATGAGAATGAGTATATGAAATGTATAACTTATACAGGTACATATAATCGTACTAAAATTCTGTATATGAAAAACTCTGTCTCTGTGAAATATGTATGGAATTTGAAAATGAAGCATGACATAAATGCAAACAAATGAGCACGGTTAAGCTTATGAATTATTCTATGAAATGGCTATGAATCTTTGTTTTGAATTGTACTTATATGCTTTAGTAGTTAGACCAATTGTATTTGGCTTACTAAGCTCTTTGTAGCTTACTCTGTGTGATTTCTTCCTGTTTTACAGTTATCGTTAGCTACTGAAGGCTCAACGATAGTCGAGGATCGTCACCACACTATCGAACTCATTTTGGTACTTTTTGAAAGTGTAAATATTTTAAAGTATGGCATGTATAAGCTAGAAGGTCTATGTATTAAGTTTTGATTTTTAAATATATGTTATGCCATGAGAGCTGGCTAGCAAATGGTATGAATAATTTTTCATATAGTTTTGAATGGGTTATTGAATGATGATGACTTAGTTGTAATGAAGCATGTTTTGAGCACGGAATTGGCTAAAAATTATTGTATGAATGTTTTTTAACATTGCTAGTAGGAAAGACTCATATAGGGGTGGCAAGTTGGCTTAAACCAAGCCTGCATTGTGCCACACGATCAGGGGGCACGGGCGTGCCTTATGGCCATGTAAGAAAGTCAGTAGCATAGGACACGAGCGTGCTTAATGAATGTGGGTGAAAGTCAGTATGGGTGCCTTGTTTTGGCATGGCTGGTTCACATGGGTGTGTTTGATTCCCGTGTGAGGCACACGGCCTGGTCACACGAGCGTGTGACCTCATCAGAAGTGATATTTTCTCTGGATTCTGAAAATTTTTGTATGTGTTCGGTTTAGTTCAGACTATTCTTAAAAGTATGTTTTAGGTCTCGCGGACCATCTTAAACGGTGGTTGCTTGTGCAATGATGTTTTATGATAAATGAGATTCTGAAATGTTCTGTCTGTCTGGTAATGCCCCTTACCTATTCTGGAGACGGTTACGGGATAGGGGTTTTACATTTTATTGATATTAGAGCTATGGTTTAGTCGGTTCGAGGACTACCATAGCGTATGTGAGTCTGGCTATACATGCCATATATCTGAATTTGTGATAGTGTGATGACCCCTGACATTGAAATGTGTTTTTATATATCAAATGGATCCCGATAGAGCTGTAGCTGACGATGTAGAAAGTAATGCGCCTGCTCCTGCGCAAGGGACAGTGCAAGCTAATTCTAGACTGGCTACGAGTAACCATGATGGTGATGCTAAGCAATCCTTCTATCAGATGATGAATGAATGGTTCACCCAATACATTAGAACCAATCCGACTTGTAACACCCCGAACCCGAAACCGACACCGGAGTCGAACACGAGGTGTTAACTGGCTTTAACCCCTTACAAAATTTATTTTCCAGACACTGCCCAATCTGTGTACTAGTCGTTTTAAAAATCATATCTTGAGTTTCGTAACTCGAAAATCAGTTTCTTAATTTTTACCAGAAACTAGACTCATGTGCCCATCTATGTATTTTTTTCTAGAATTTTTGGTTGGGCCAATTAGTACAGTTTATTAGTCAAAGTCCCCCAAGTTGCAGGGGTCGACTACACTGACCTTTGCCCATTACGACTTGAATATCTCCCTGCACGGGGCTTCAATACTGATGGCGTTTGTTTCTATGAAAACTAGACTCAGAGACAAATCTGTACATATATGGTATGACCCCTAATTATCTCTGGTTAATTTGTAATGAATTTCCAAAGTCGGAGCAGGGAATCCAGAAACCGTTCTGGCCCTGTCCCACAAAAATCTGATTATCTCTTAATATACTACCCATATGATCTTTTCGTTACTTCCTCATGAAAACAGACTCATCGAGCTTCGATTACATAATTTATTCATCAATTAATTCCACTCCTACTATTTTTAATGATTTTTCAATCTCATGACACTGCTGCTGCCAGCATCTGTTACGAAAGTAACTAGGTCCATTTCATGCCTACCCTTGATCCAACTCAATCGAACATTCGTGCCATTTTCGCATGGCTTAAAGTTTACATGCCAAAATTCAAACACAACGTAATAGCTTATACATGCCAAAATGTTCCTCTAAGCCAACTAAGAAGAAAGTACCAAAACTTGCTATCCGGTGTGATGACTTCGATGACGGCCCGACCCCGCAAAAATAGATGAGTCCAAGCAACCTATAATGGGTGACAAGGAAACATCGAGTGAGTTTATAACTCAGTAAGTCATAAGCAATGCACTACCATCTATCAATAACATTATCACAAGAGGAAACAAAATGGAACGAGACAATTTACTCCATCCATACCGAACCATACCATAGTTCCTCCAACCTATCGATTCAATTTCATATCAATTCATGCATTCACATTCTAAATACTCATCAATAGGACATTGAAGCAATTTCATTAATCGATTTATTTTCGTTACAATCAAACGACTATACGGCCTTTCACCCATCCTACGATAAATTTTATGTACGTGACTTCAAGTATATTTGTCACATAGGTTCGAACTTACCGAGCTCAACACCAAGTATAAGAATAGCACCTATTAGCCACGTACTCAAGACACTTACCCGATCCGCTGTCCGCGATCGACTCAATAATGTCGCACACATAGTGTCCATAATGATTCACGAATGTTTATTGAGCCCGCACACTCAGTGCTATATAATCAACTCGCACACTTAGTGCTACGTAATCAAATCGCACACTTAGTGCCACATAGTCAAACTCGCACACTTAGTGCCGCATGGTCAATTCGCACACTTAGTGCATCATATTCATTTCGCACACTTAGTGCAACATAGTCGAATCGCACCCTTAGTGCTGTACAATTTAATCCCGCGCACTTAGCGCCAATCTCATGGTCATAAATGGTCATCCCGTACGTTTAGTGCCGAGATCAACAACTCAGTACATCTTACCTCTTTTCTTTCATTCAACAATTTCATCATCACATACGTACATGCATATATATATATGTATATTTATTCATTCCAATCAGCATCAATACATACACATTATGACCATTTGAAATAATACCAACTACATGCTTAATGACTTACCTCGTGTTGGGTAAGACGGTTCCAACTCGGCTACTCGATAACCTTTTCTTTGCCTTTGCTCGATTCACCTCCTTTAGCTCCTTGAGCTAAATCAATAATTTAACTAGTTTAACCACCTTGCTAAATATTTACAATCCAATTTCACATGTATATGTATGTGAGTATATTCGGCTAATAACCTCATGCAACTACCAAAGCCGAATCAACTAAATATACTTATGAATATATATATATCATCATCGAAATCACCTAAGCTTAGACATCAATTTTTAATTCCAAGCAAGTTGCCGAATGCAACCTTACTAAATTTTCATGGATTCAATATACCATTACCATGGAATCAACAACCAAAAATTCATAGACAATTTAGGAAAATCACATTACAAATCTCATATTCAAGCAAAGACCATGGCCGAAATGCACATATGACCTCATAACAAAAATATTGAACCTTTGGTTGCCCAATTAGCTTAACATCCATCAAATTTTAAATCAAGAAACTCACCTCATCTATAATCAACCCTCAATGCCCTAAAGCATCAAAAACAACATCAAAGAAATACAACCATCCATGGCCGAATGTCATAGCCGAATTGTTTTAACCATGAGTAACATAACAAGCATAGATCGTGTTTATGGATATACCATGGCCGATTCAAGCTAATCACCTCCAAAATCATCAACCATTTTCGTTGCATATAACATATATAAACATGAATAAGTTTCATATAATCTCTTAACACATTAATTTCTTTCATCAACAACCTTTTGTTTCTTTATCCATCAAAACTTAAAGGTAAGAAAAAATCAAGTTCTTCTCACACATACCATAACCGAAAGCTCCATCCAACACTCTAAATTCGAAATTTTAGTATGGCTAGGTAAGAAAAACGTGATGATTAACCCAAACAACTATTATTTCAAAAGAAAAATTAACAAAATTTACTAACCTCCTCTTCATTCAAAAGGCCGAATGCCTTTGCTTCACCTTCTTCTCTTTTTTCTTTCTTTAGGTTCGGCTATTGTGGTAAGGAAAAGGATGAACACTCCTCCTTCCTCCCTTATTTTATTCATCCTTTCTTTTCTTTTTAATTCATTTCTTTTATTTTCTAATCCACTTACCAATATTAAATAATAAACAACATAAACTTGGAGGAATGGAACCATGCTTGGCCGGCCACCTATCAAGAATTGGGCACCTTGACATGCAAACCCAAACTTTCTCACCTTGTTATTATTTAATCCTTATAATTCATCTATCATCTTTTCTAACTTCGTCAACTAGGTCCTTTTTGAATTAATTCACAATCCTAATGCTAATATTAAGCATTTAATTTCTCATATATTCACTGTCACACAACAATTTATGCAATTAAAACACGAAAATAAATTTTTGGCTCGGTAATGTGGTCTCGAAACCACATTCCGACCAGGGTCTAATTTGGGTTGTCACACGACTATACAACAACCTCCTCCCCCGGTTAATCTTTCTCAAGATCCTGTCATGCCCTCTGTGAATCTGGTTCAGTCTAGTAAACCACCAGTTGATAAGATTAGAAAGTATGAGTCTGAAGAGTTTCGAGCTACAGCAAATGATGATGCTGAAGGAGCCAAATTCTGGTTAGAGAATACAATACGAGTGTTCGATGGAATGCCTCTAAATCCTAAGGAATGTATAAAATGTGTCGTTTCACTTCTGAGAGATACGGCGTATCATTGGTGGAAAACTTTAACATCTGTGGTTTCGAGTGAATGAGTTACGTGGAATTTCTTCCAAGCTGAATTCCGAAAGAAATATATCAGTCAAAGATTCATCAATCAGAAATGCAAATAGTTTCTTGAGCTTAAACAAGGCCGTTCTGTCACTAAATACGAACGTGAATTTGTGAGATTGAGTTAGTATGCTCGAGAATGTGTATCGAATGAAGCAATAATGTGTAAAAGGTTTGAAGATGGACTAAACGAAGATATTCGTTTGTTAGTTTGGATTTTGGAGATTAAAGAAATGGTAGTGCTTGTTGAGCGAGCCTGCAAAGCTGAAAAATTAAGTAAAGAGAAAAGAAAAGCTAATTTTGAAGCTAGAGATGCTAGAAAGAGATCTTCAAGTAGATCATTTCAATCTGTATCAAAGAAATTCTGAGATGATCAGAGCTGTTCAAATACTAATGTGGGACATTCGAATCGAGATTGAGCTAGATCGCAATCGAACTTCAGAGCCCCTACTACTTCTGTTGCAAGTGTCGGGAATGTCTAGTCTGAGAGACCTGAATGTAAACACTGTGGTCAAAGACATCCCAGAAATTGTAGATTGAATGACCGAGCTTGTTTTCGATGTGGATCTCTGGACCATTTTGTAAGAGATTGTTCTGAACCTACTGAACAAGAGAATGTACGGAATCCGAGAACAAGCAACACCTCAGCTAGAGGTAGACCTTCGAGAAATACAAGAAATGTTAGCGACGGTCAAAGAGCTACTAGGGATACTGCTGTTAGATCTGAGGCCAGAGCACCTGCCAGAGCCTATGCTATTCGAGCTCGTGAGGAAGCTTCGTCTCCAGATGTGATTATTGGTACTTTTACTCTTTATGATACTTCTATGATTGCATTGATAGAACCTTGATAAACGCATTCTTATATCTGTATGAATTTAGTGCACAGTAAGACTTTTCCTGTAGAGTCTACTGAATTCTAATTAGAGTATCAAACTCTTTAGGAAAAAGTGTCCTGGTTGATAAACTCTGCAAGAATTGCCCGTTAATGATTCGAGATGTCTGTTTTCGTGCTGATCTGATGCTTTTTCCTTTTGATGAATTTGATAAAATTCTGGGAATAGATTGGTTAACTTTGCATGATGCTATTGTGAATTGTAAACAAAAAGTCATTGATTTGAGGTGTAAGAGTGATGAGATAATTCGAATTGAGTCTAGTGACCTGAATGGATTACCAGTTGTGATATCTGTAATGAAAGCACGAAAATTTGTAAAGAAAGGCTGTGAAGCCTACTTATCTTATGTGTGAGACTCGAAAGTGGATGATAGGAATGTAACACCCTGAATTTGGGCCTAGAAGTTTTGGGCCTTGAGCATTGGAGCGGTTGAAGGCATCTTATAATATTTTGTTGTGTGTGTAAATTTCGCTAATGAAGGCTTGTTTTAGTGGTTAAGTGTGTTGAGAAGTGTTGGAGAAGTCCTGGGTTTAAACCTGGACTCTAGCAAAAAAATTTGGTTTAAGGTGAATCAAACCCTGGGTGTAGTAGGTAGGCCTTAAGAATATTGTTGGAGAAATTGTGACACAAAAAGCCTTGTGGTCTAGTGGCAAAGTAGCGCCACATAAGAGGTTGGAAGGTTGCGTTATAGAGGTGGCAAGGAGGTCCAGGGTTCGAAACTCATGGCAAGCGAAGAGCATTTATTTTGCTAACAAGGGGTGGCAAGAGTTGGTGTTGAATTTAAACTCTGATAATGGAGGGATCCCACATCGGGAAGCTAACATAAGAGTGGATGTGAAGTTGGCTTTAAATAGAGAGAACCATGAGGAGAGTAATGTACCTTTCTTGGCTGATCCCTTTCGCTGTATGGCGTGCTCGTTTGGGTTGGCCATCGGCTAAGAGTGCTCGGAGCGCGGTTAACTCCAGTCTCCTATCAGGTGTGTATTTCTCACTACTCTAGCTGTAGGATGGCTACTTCGGGCCGCGATGGGCCGAAAGGGGCCATGTAGGCCCAATGGGCCTACGGGCCCAATTGGATAAGTTGTTTGATTGTGTAGTAAATATTGGACTAGGCTAGGTGAATCTCATATCTGTGGCTAGATTTGGGCTAAAAAGGGCCACACGAGCGTGTGGGCCCATTTGGGCCGAGAAGGGCTTTAGGCCCATTCGTATTGTTATCCCTGTTTAGAATACTTTAGTTTACCAAATTATTGAAATACCCTCAACTTGTAAAATTACCAAAGTACCCCCGATTTATAAAATTACCCAAATATCCTCGATTTGTAAAATTACAGAAATACCCTCAGTTTGCAAAATTACTGAAATACCCTCGATTTGTAAAATTACCCAATTATCGTTTTACCCTCGATTTATAGAATTGCTATTTTACCCTCGATTTACAGAATTATCGTTTTACCCTCGATTTATAGAATTACTATTTTACCCTTGATTTAAAAAATTACCGACTTACCCTCGATTTACAGAATTACCATTTTACCCTCAATGTAAAAAATTACTGAAATACCCTTGGTTTACAAAATTACCAAAATACCCTCGATCAATAAAATTAAAAAAATACCATTGGTTTGTAAAATTACCAAAATACCCCTGCTTTGTGTAATTATCGAAATACCCTTGTAGGTTAGAATTACCGAAATACCCCTGTAGGGTAGAATAACCGAAACACCCCTATAGGGTAGAATTACCGAAACACCCCTGTAGGGTAGAATGACCGAAATACCCTTGTAGGGTAGAAATACCGAAATACCCCTGTAGGGTAGAATTACCGAGATACCTTTGTGGGGTAAAATTACCATTTTGCCCCTAAGGTGTTAAATGACTATTTTGCCCTTGTGGTCAAGTGACTGACTTAGACTGTGTGGTTGACGAATTTGATTGTGAATATATGTTGGTGATATGAATGACTTGACTGTGACTGTTTGATTTAAATATGGGCAAATATTCTGATTCTGTATGTTGCATGGCATGACATTTATATCTGTTGCATGGGTTATGGGTTATACTGATGGAGGAAGTACTGAAAGTGGCTTGTCCACGTACTGGAGGCTTTGCCTCAACTTACTGATATCTGAGCAGCAATGCTGCAACTGTGGAGTGTAGGGCTGGGTGGGTTGAGCTATTCCCCACATGGAGTGTAGGGCTGGTACGGGTGGAGTGTAGCGGTTGGTTATAGGCTGGGTTGGGATTGCATTCACATTCTGATTTTGATTCTGTTACTTGATACCGATTCTGATTTTGATTCTGCTACCTGATACCGATTCTAATTTTGATTCTGTTACCTGATACTGATTTTGATTCTGTCACCTAATTCTGATTCTGATTCTGATTCTAGTTCTGATAATGTTTCTTATTCTCTAATGGGTTAAAGCCCATCTGGTACTATCTGTTATAATGGGCTAAGGCCCAATTGGTACTGAAATTGTAAGTAAGGCTGGGGCCAGACGTTTAATTCTTTTATATAACTGACTGTTCCTTTTTATAGTTGGGGATTTCACACTGAGTTTTCGTAAACTCACCCCGTTTATTAACCTTTCAGGTAATTTCTAGCCTTAGACGGATCGGGGCTACGAGGGGCTCGGAGGAAGCCACACACACTATTTATGTTATAGTTTTGATTATTGCTTTTAAATGTTTTTATGTGGGTTGTTGTAAAGCCGTTGTAATTTTCGGGATTTCAAATTTGGAATTTTATTTATTGTTCTTATAATTGCTAGTATTAGAACATGGTTTTCCAAAGCAACTACTGTTGTTCAAAACATCACGTAACCACAATTGTTTTTAAATTAAGTGTCCACCACTGCCAGGATTTTTTTTACAAAGTTGTTAAGAATGATATTCAGCTGAGGTTTTCTAACAAGGTTTAAAAAGGGTACAAGTTTTTAATTACTAAGAAGGGTTTTTAATGGAAACATGGTTTCTGAAAAACACTTCAATGTGACACGCCAGATTCGAGCCAAACTTCCAGGCCGGGTTTGGGGTGTTAGATTTAGTGGTATCAGAGCCAGGTTGCAACAACTCGGCTGTGGATTGGGTTTTCAAAGGTTGAAGTTCAGAAAATTATTTTCAACCACGTGTTCAGTTTGACGTATTTTTCTTAAAAAGTGTGGCACACCGAGTCTCCGACGCCGAATCCGTAAGTCTTCTGAATACTTTTGTCTGTTTAGAAATTGAAATACTATGGATTGTTTAGATATTGGTCTGAATTTAAATTTGGTATTTATTTTATGTGGATGTGATGTTTGGATATAGAAATTGTATATATGTGTGATAACTATGTGCCTGCTTCAATGAATAAGTGTTGTATGTATGAGATGTTTCAAGTTCTAGTTGAAGTGTGATAGTGATAGTAGGATCAGAGTGCGCAACGGTAGCGTAGTGGGGTAGATGTTACACGACCACCCTGTTAGATGGAAATTTTGGGGACGAAATTTCTTTAAGGGAGGTAGAGTTGTAACACCCTGAATTTGGGCCTAGAAGTTTTGGGCCTTGAGCATTGGAGCGGTTGAAGGCAGCTTATAATATTTTGTTGTACGTGTAAATTTCGCTAATGAAGGCTTGTTTTAGTGGTTAAGTGTGTCGAGAAGTGTTGGAGAAGTCCTAGGTTTCAACCTGGACTCTAGCAAAAAAAATTGGTTTAAGGTGAATCAAACCCTGGGTGTAGTAGGTAGGCCTTAAGAATATTGTTGGAGAAATTGTGACACAAAAAGCCTTGTGGTCTAGTGGCAAAGTAGCGCCACATAAGAGGCAGGAAGGTTGCGTTATAGAGGTGGCAAGGAGGTCCAGGGTTCGAAACTCATGGCAAGCGAAGAGCATTTATTTTGCTAACAAGGGGTGGCAAGAGTTGGTGTTGAATTTAAACTCTGATAATGGAGGGATCCCACATCGGGAAGCTAACATAAGAGTGGATGTGAAGCTGCCTTTAAATAGAGAGAACCATTAGGAGAGTAATGTACCTTTCTTGGCTAATCCCTTTCGCTGTATGCCGTGCTCGTTTGGGTTGGGCGTCGGCTAAGAGTGCTCGAAGCGCGGATTAACTCCAGTCTCCTATCAGGTGTGTATTTCTCACTACTCTAGCTGTAGGATGGCTACTTCGGGCCGCGATGGGCCGAAAGGGGCCATGTAGGCCCAATGGGCCTACGGGCCCAATTGGATAAGTTGTTTGATTGTGTAGTAAATATTGGACTAGGCTAGGTCAATCTCATATCTGTGGCTAGATTTGGGCTAAAAAGGGAAACACGAGCATGTGGGCCCATTTGGGCCAAGAAGGGCTTTAGGCCTATTCGTATTGTTATCCCTGTTTAGAATACTTTAGTTTACCAAATTACTGAAATACCCTCAACTTGTAAAATTACCAAAGTACCCCCAATTTATAAAATTACCCAAATATCCTCGATTTGTAAAATTATAGAAATACCCTCAATTTGCAAAATTACTTAAATACCCTCGATTTGTAAAATTACCCAATTATTATTTTACCCTCGATTTATATAATTACTATTTTACCCTCGATTTACAGAATTATCATTTTACCCTCGATTTATAGAATTACTATTTTACCCTCGATTTACAGAATTACCGTCTTACCCTCGATTTACAGAATTACCATTTTACCCTCAATGTAAAAAATTACTGAAATACCCTTGGTTTACAAAATTACCAAAATACCCTCAATCAATAAAATTACCAAAATACCATTGGTTTGTAAAATTACCAAAATACCCCTGCTTTGTGTAATACCGAAATACCCTTGTAGGTTAGAATTACCGAAATACCCCTGTAGGGTAGAATGACTAAAATACCCTTGTAGGGTAGAAATACTGAAATACCCCTGTAGGGTAGAATTACCGAGATACCCTTGTGGGGTAAAATTACCATTTTGCCCTTAAGGTGTTAAATGATTATTTTGCCCTTGTGGCCAAGTGACTGACTTGGACTGTGTGGTTGACGAATTTGATTGTGAATATATGTTGGTGATATGAATGACTTGACTGTGACTGTTTGATTTAAATATGGGCAGATATTCTGATTCTGTATGTTGTATGCCATGACATTTATATCTGTTGCATGGGTTATGGGTTATACTGATGGAGGAAGTACTGAAAGTGGCTTGTCCACGTACTGGAGGCTTTGCCTCAACTTACTGATATCTGAGCAGCAATGCTGCAACTGTGGAGTGTAGGGCTGGGTGGGTTGAGCTATTCCCCACATGGAGTGTAGGGCTGGTACGGGTGGAGTGTAGCGGTTGGTTATAGGCTGGGTTGGGATTGCATTCACATTCTGATTTTGATTCTGTTACCTGATACCGATTCTGATTTTGATTCTGTTACATGATACCGATTCTGATTTTGATTTTGTTACCTGATACTGATTCTGATTCTGTCACCTAATTCTGATTCTGATTCTGATTCTAGTTTTGATAATGTTTCTTATTCTGTAATAGGTTAAAGCCCATCTGGTACTGTCTGTTATAATGGGCTAAGGCCCAATTGGTACTGAAACTGTAAGTAAGGCTGGGGCCAGACGTTTAATTCTTTTATATGACTGACTGTTCCTTTTTATAGTTGGGGATTTCACACTGAGTTTTCGTAAACTCACCCCGTTTATTAACCTTTCAGGTAATTTCTAGCCTTAGACGGATCGGGGCTACGAGGGGCTCGGAGGAAGCCACACACACTATTTATGTTATAGTTTTCATTATTGCTTTTAAATGTTTTTATGTGGGTTGTTGTAAAGCCGTTGTAATTTTCTGGATTTCAAATTTGGAATTTTATTTATTGTTCTTATAATTGCTAGTATTAGAACATGGTTTTCCAAAGCAACTACTGTTGTTCGAAACATCACGTAACCGCAATTTTTTTTAAATTAAGTGTCCGCCACTGCCAGGATTTTTTTTACAAAGTTGTTAAGAATGATATTCAGCTGAGGTTTTCTAACAAGGTTTAAAAAGGGTACAAGTTTTTAATTACTAAGAAGGGTTTTTAATGGAAACATGGTTTCCGAAAAACACTTCAATGTGACACGCCAGATTCGAGCCAAACTTCCAGGCCGAGTTTGGGGTGTTACAAGGGAAGTCGAATCAGTGCCCATTGTTTGTGAATTTTTTGATGTGTTTCCTGAAGAACTACCGGGTTTGCCTCCGATTCGAGAAGTTGAGTTTGGCATTGAATTAGTACCTGGTACTACTTCAATTTGATAGCTTCGTATAGAATGGCACCGGCTGAGTTAAAGGAATTAAAATCTCAATTGCAAGAATTAACTGATCAAGGGTTTGCTAGACCGAGTTTTTCACCATGGGGTGGCCCTGTTCTGTTTGTGAAAAAGAAAGATGGCACAATGAGAATGTGTATTGATTACCGTCAGCTTAACAAAGTGACTATAAAGAATAAATATCCTCTGCCTAGAATTGATGACTTATTCGATCAGTTGAAAGGTGCTACTGTATTTTGAAAGATAGATCTGAGATCGGGTTACTATCAGTTGTGGGTAAAGCACTCTAACATTCCGAAAACTACTTTCAGAATGAGGTATGGGCAATATAAATTTTTAGTTATGCCTTTTGGATTAACGAATGCACCTGTTGTATTTATGGATTTAATGAATAGAATTTTCAGACTGTATCTAGATCAATTTGTTGTTGTATTCCTTGATGATATATTGATTTATCCACATGATGAATCTGAGCATACTGAGCATCTGAGAGTAGTGTTACAAACCCTGCGAGATAAACAATTGTATGCAAAGTTCAGTAAATGTGAATTCTGGTTGCGGGAAGTTGGTTTCTTAGGTCATATTGTATCAGCATCTAGTATCCGAGTTGATCCAAGTAAAATTTTAGCTATTTTGGATTGGAAGCCCCCAAAAAATGTATCTGAAGTCCACAGTTTTCAAGGACTTGCCGGTTACTACAGACGATCTGTAAAAGATTTCTCTGTGATAGCAACTCCGTTGACAAAATTGCTTCAGAAAGATGTGAAATTTGAATGGTCTGAGAAATGTCAGAAAAGTTCTGATCGGTTAAAAGCTTTGTTAACTGAAGGTCCAGTGTTGGTACAACCTGAGTCAGGTAAAGAATTCGTTGTTTACAGCGATGCTTCGTTGAGTGGACTAGGTTGTTTTTTAAAGCAAGAAGGAAAAGTTGTTGCTTATGCTTCGAGACAGTTGAAGCCGCATGAGAAGAGCTATCCGACACACGACCTTGAGTTAGCTGCTATTGTGTTTGCTTTGAAGATCTGGCGTCACTATATGTTTGGTGAGAAATGTCACGTGTTTTCTGATCACAAAGGTCTGAAGTATTTAATGATGCAAAAAGATTTGAATCTGAGACAGAGAAGATTGTTAGAACTACTAAAAGACTACGAACTTGTGATTGATTATCACCAGGGAAAGCAAATGTAGTTGCTGATGCTTTGTGTCGAAAACTATTATTTACTTTGAGTGCGATGAATGCTCATTTAGTTCTGTCTGATGATGGTTCAGTTTTAGCTGAATTAAAAGTGAATCATTTGTTCTTACAACAGATTTATGAGGCTTAGAAGAAGGATAATAAGATTATAGTTAAAGGAACTCAGTGTAATTCTGATTCTGATTCTGAATTCTGAATAGATGTTGATGACTATTTGAGATTCAGAAATAGAATTTGTGTTCTGAGAAATCCAGAGTTGATTCAAATGATTTTGGGTAAAGCTTACAGAAGTAGATTTTTTGTACATCCGGGAAGTACGAAAATGTATAATGATCTGAAGAAGCATTATTGGTGGTTCAGAATGAAAAGAGATATCTCTGATTTTGTTTCTAAATGTTTAATCTGTTAGCAAGTTAAAGCTGAACATCAAGTGCCATCTGGGTTATTACAACCAATTATGATTTCGGAGTGGAAATGGGATCAAGTGACCATGGATTTTGTTTCGGGATTACCCTTGTCTCCGAGAAAGAAAGATTAGATCTGGGTTGTAGTTGACAGATTAACGAAGTCAGCTTATTTTATTCCAATACGATCTGATGTCTCACTCGATAAATTATCTGAGTTATATATTTCTGATATTGTGAGATTGCATGGTGTGCCATTGTCGATAGTGTCAGACAGAGACCCGAGATTTACATCGCGATTTTGGAAAAAGTTGTAAGATGCTCTGGGATATGTTGAGATGTTGCATTCTTGAGTTTGAAGGTGCCTGGGAATAATATCTACCTTTGATTGAATTCGCTTATAATAATAGCTTTCAATCGAGCATTAAAATGGCACCGTACGAAGCCTTATATGGTAAAAAGTGCAGAACTTCGTTGTACTGGACTGAACTCAATGAGAATAAGATTTACGGTATTGATCTAATAAAAGAAACAGAATAGAAAGTGAAAGTAATCTGAGATAGTTTGAAAGTTTCCTCTGATCGTCAAAAATCTTATGCGGATTTAAAACGAAAAGATATCAAATTTAAGATTGGTGATAAAGTGTTTCTGAAAGTATCTTCGTGGAGGAAACTATTTCGATTTGGAAAAAAGGGCAAGTTGAGTCTGAGGTTCATCAGACCGTATGAAATCATCAAACGAGTTGGGTCGGTTGCTTATAGATTGAGGCTACCATTTGAGTTAGAAAAGATTCATAATGTGTTTCACGTATCAATGCTTTGATGATACAGATCTGATCCCTCGTATGTAATTTCACCTTCTGAGATTGAAATTCAGTCCGATATGACTTACGAAGAAAAGCTGATCCGTATTTTAGCTCCTGAGGTTAAAAAGTTGCGAAACAAGAAAATTCCATTGGTTAAACTGAAGTGGCAACGACATAGTGTTGAAGAGGCCACGTGGGAGTCTGAAGATGCTATGAAACAACAATATCCGAATCTGTTTAATGGTAAGATTTTTGGGACGAAAATCCCTAAGGGGGAGAATTGAAACAGTCTGGTTTTGTCCCTAGTCAGAATAATGATTTCGGGACCACAAATCTGAGTCCGAAAAATATTTTAAAATTATTTTTTGTTTCAGTGATATGTGAATTTATGTTTGTGAGATTTTTGTGATTTAATTTGTCTATTTCTGTGCTTAATTATGAAAAAAGATTAAATCGCGTAAAGTGTAAAAGTTGAGTCCTAAGTGTTAAAGCACCTAATTGGCTTGGCTTTTAAACTAAAGGTCCTTGCATGTCAAATTTACCATTTATATTAATGGTAGACAATGATGGACATTAGTTGGTAGAAATTTAATGGTATATGCCATGGGTAAATTGGTAAAAGGTGAAATAATGTTAATTAAAATAAAAACAAAACAAAAGGTAGCCATATTATCGTGCATGTTAGCCGAAAATCAGCAAAAGAAAGAAGGGTTTGAAGCTTTTGTACATTCGGCACTTTGGTAGCTAAATTGAGGTATGAAATTTGTTCGATTTTTGATAATTTCTATGTTTCGGTGATCGTTGGTTCATGTTCTTCAAAACCCATGTCTGAATTTCTATTTCTGTTAAAGATTTCATGAAATGCCATTGTTGGTATCATGAGTTTTGTAATGTTTTTGGATGAATTATAAAGGCTTGGTAGATGATTTATAAGTTTTGTCTTTGAATTTTGATGAAATAGAGCTATTTGGGCTAATTTGTGAAAATGAGGTTTTGAAGGACTAAATTGTGAATTAAATATGTTACTTGGACTGGTATGGAAGCCATGTATATTCGATCAAGCTATAGTCTTGGTGAATTTTGCATATTTGTGATTTTGTGAAAAATGGACTAAATTGTCAAAGTGTAAAAATGTAAGGGCTAAAATGCAAAGTGCCCTAAATATGTGTTCATGGATTATTTTTGAATGAAACGAATGATTGAATGGTGGAATTTGAATTGTATTAGATTAAGAACAAAGAAAATCGGACTTAGATCGAGGGAAGTCCAAAATAGTTGAATAGTCGACTCGTTTCATCCGAAATCCATCCAAGGTAAGTCAAATTACATTTATGTGTTAAATTTACTAATTTTGACATATATAAATTGTAATCTGTATCGGATGGCCTTGAGAGCCTGATGAATATCGTTTGAGTAAAGTATGATAATATGTTAGTATCTGAGAAGCTCTGTATACTTCTAAAGGAACATTGACATCTATCTGAGATATCGTGTAAGACCGTGTCTGGGACACAAGCCTTGATTGAGATTTACGTATAAGACCATGTCTGGGACATCGGCATCGTATCTGATTTCGTGTAAGACCCTGTCTGAGATAGAGGCATCGACACTGAATTACATGTAAGACCACGTCCGGGACGTCGGCATTACTTGTTTACGAGTATCTATATTGTTTCTGAACTGTCTGATGATAGAGTACGAAATATGAGAATGAGTATATGACATGTATAACTTATACAAGTATGTATGAATCGTACTAAAATTCTGAATATGAAAAACTCTGTCTCTGTGAAATATGTATGGAATTTGAAAATGAAGCATGACATAAATGCAAACAATGGAGCACGGTTAAGCTTATGAATTATTCTATGAAATGGCTATGAATCTTTATGGTTGAATTGTACTTATATGCTTTAGTAGTTAGACCAATTGTATTTGGCTTACTAAGCTCTTTGTAGCTTACTCTGTGTGATTTTTGCCTGTTTTACAGTTATCGTTAGCTACTAAAGGCTCCGAGATAGTCGAGGATCGTCACCACACTATCGAACTCATTTTGGTACTTTTTTAAAGTGTAAATATTTTAAAGTATGGCATGTACAGGCTAGAAGGTCTATGTATTAAGTTTGATTTGTAAATATATGTTATGCCATGGGAGTTGGCTAGCAAATGGTATGAATGTGTTAAGTTTTCATATGGTTTTGAATGGGTTATTGAATGATGATGATTTAGTTGTAATGAAACATGTTTTGAGCATGGAATTGGCTGAAAATTGTTGTATGAATGTTGTTTCACATTGCTAGTAGGAAAGACTCATATAGGGGTGGCAAGTTGGCTTAAACCAAGCCTGCATTGTGCCATACGGTCATGGGACACAGGCGTGCCTTGTGGCCGTGTAAGAAAGTCAGTAGCTAACTAAGTATCACATGGTCATAGCACACGGCCATGCTTAATGGCCGTGGGTGAAAGTCAGTATGGGAGCCTTGTTTTGGCACGGCTGGTTCACATAGGTGTGTCTGATTCCCGTGTAAGGCACACGACTTGGTCACATGGGTGTGTGATCTCATCAGAAGTGAGATTTTCTCTAGATTCTGAAAATTTTTGGATGTGTTCGGTTTAGCTCTGACTATTCTTAAAAGTATGTTTTAGGTCTCGTAGACCATCTTAAATGGTGATTGCTTATGCATTGATGTTTTATGATAAATGAGATTCTGAAATGTTCTGTCTATCTGGTAATGCCCCTTACCTATTTCGAAGACGGTTACGGGATAGGGGTGTTACATTTTACATGAGGCGCATAGTAGTTGTTTATCAGTTCACTCGGTTAGTAAAAAGATGTATAATGACTTGAAGAAAATGTATTGGTAGAATGGCATGAAAAGAGACATCTCAGAATTCGTATCGAAATGTCTAGTTTGTCAGCAGGTGAAGGCCGAACATCAAGTACCTTCAGGGTTGCTTCAGACTATCATGGTTCCCGAGTGGAAATGGGATGGTATTACTATGGACTTTGTAACAGGGTTGCCATTGACATCAAAGAAGAAAGATGTTGCTTGGGTTGTAGTTGACAGATTGACCAAATCGACTCATTTTATATTGGTACGAACTGATTTCTCACTTGATAAGTTGGCTGAGTTGTACGTTACTGAAATTGTAAGACTTTATGGAGTACCTTTGTCGATAATTTTGGATAGAGATCCAAGGTTCACTTCTCGATTTTAGAAAAAAGTTACAAGAAGCTTTTAGTACAAAGCTAAATTTTAGTACTGATTTTAATCCACAAACAAATGGCCAATCTAAGAGAATAATTTAGAGCTTGGAAAATATGCTTAGATGTTGTATTCTTGAATTCCAAGGCAGTTGGGAAAACTACTTACCGTTGATAGAATTTGCTTACAACAACACTTATCAATCAAGTTTGAAAATGGCACCTTATGAGGCATTATATGCGTGTAAGTGTCGAACACCCTTATATTAGGCTGAACTCAAAGAAAATAAGATTCATGGGGTCGACTTAATTAAAGAGATTGAGGAAAAAGTAAAGATTATTCGTGATAGTTTGAAAGTTGCTTCCGATAGACAGAAATCCTACGCGGATTTGAAACGAAAGAAAATTGAATATCAAGTTGGTGATAAGGTATTTTTAAGGTATTTTTAAAAGTTTCTTCGTGGAAAAAGGTTCTGAGATTCAGTAAGAAGGGCAAATTAAGTCCTTGATATATAGGGCTGTATGAGATTACTAAAAGGATAGGATCGGTAGCATACCAGTTGGCCTTGCCATCAGAGTTGGAAAGGATTCATGATGTATTCCATGTATTTATGTTGCGCCGTTACCGATCTGATCCCTCACATGTGATTTCGCCAGCAGAGGTTGACATTCATTCGGATATGACTTACGATGAGGAACCAATTAAGATTCTAACTCAGGAAGTCAAACAGTTAAGAAACAAGAATATTACACTCGTGAAAGTATTGTGGCAAAGACATGGAGTTGAAGAGGCTACATGGGAGCCTGAGAAGACTATGAGAAATCAATACCCGAACCTTTTCACTGGTAAGATTTTCGAGGAGGAAAATCCCTAAAGGAGGAGAGGTGTAACATCCTGATTTGGGGCCTAGTCAGAATAGTGGTTTCAAGACCACAAATTCGAAGTAGAAATATTTAATTTATGATTACTATGAGGTCTAGAATGGGAATGTATGCTTGTGTGAAAATTTCATGAAGAAATTCTATGCCTAAGACACCCAATTTATTTTTAGGGACTAGATTGAATAAGTTTCAAAACTTGAGTTCTAGAAGCTTTTAACATAGAATTGAGTTGGGTTATTAATTAGAGGCCCTTAAATAGTAATTTGACCAAGTTCTAAAATTTTGGACAAAAATGGGCATGCATGGGTAAAAATTCAAAGTTTAGTCAAAATGGCATTTTGGTCATTTGGTTAATGAAAGAATAAAAAGGCAAAATGAAGTAAACATCTTGTCCATCTTCTCCATCAAGTGCCGAAAATTTAAGAGGCCATAGCTGGGTTTTTCTTCAACTTTCAAGCTTGATTGTAAGTATATCCTAGCCCCGTTTTTAATGTTCTTTATGTTTTTAATGTCCTTAAAGCATGATTTAGCTATTTCTACCATCATTTTGAGCTAAGGTTCATGTTCAAAAACTTACCCATGTGTGACATGTATGTATTTTGGTGTTTAATGGAGGAATATGAAAGATTGATGTATGATAAACATCTTTTTGCTAAGTAGTTTTTCATGAAAACACCTAAAAAGGACTTGTTTGTAAAAAGGTGTAAAATGAGTAGTAGATATGTGAAATAAAAGAAAATGTGGGCTGCTATGAGCTAGTATATGATTCGGCTAGGCTTGGGTAATCAAGAAAAATGCATGCATTTCATTTTACGAGCCTAGGGACCAAAATATAAAAATGTGCAAAGTAAGGGGTAAAAAAGTAATTTTGCCATAGAGTGAAATTTTGGGGTTGAAATTTTTAGGGGTAAAAATGTGCAAAGTTAGAGGTAAAAAGGTAATTGCTTCTATAGACTTGGAAAGACCAATCCTGGAAGTAGACCGTGGAAAACAAAAAGTTTTGGAATAGTCGGAATTCAAAACCGAAACATCATCAAGGTAAGTTCATGTAACTTAATTGAATATGTAAATATGTTGATTATGATTGTTGAGTGGAATTGAATGTGTAATGTAAGAATATTGAATTATGTGAAATTATTCATAAGTTAAGAATTGATTGAAAAGGGATTGTAATCCGTTTGAATTTTTGAATTCCGATGGTTAGGTTATTTCTTACGCGAAGTGGAATCCTACATGTGTTGCAGAAAGGATTTAGCTCGGATAATCCCAAAATGAGCCTATCAAATATATGTTTCAATTAGGATTTAGCTTGGACTGGTAATCTTAATTGACTTGATTTAGCCTAGATTGGTAATCCAGATTTGACTCTATAGGGAATTCTTTGTCACATAAATGATTTAGCCTGGACTGGTAATCCGACAAAGCCCTTAGAATATATGGTACAGCTAGAACTTAGCCTGGAATGGTAATTCTGCTATAGGATATGTGGCTCGAGAGTGTACTAAGAAGGTGCTACTGAATATGAATTGACAGATGAAATATCTATCGGGAATTCAGTAATTCAATGGATAATATATATATAAGACATGAGAAACATGAAATAGAATGTGTACATGATGTGATGAGCTCATCTATGCATCTTGCATTATTTGAGACAAATTTATTGATTGAGTGCATGTGTTTAGGGAAAATTATCTAAAATTTATTGACAGTATGGCTTATTGAGATTAGGTGTTTTAAATGACCGGTAAGTTTACTTTCCATTATACAAACTTACTAAGCATGTAATGCTTACCCCGATTTACTTTTCCCTGTCTTATAGTGCTTGCTGACTCGTGGAGGTTGGAGGATGGTTGAAGCTTTGATCACCCTATCAACAATCTTGTTTCAGGTACAAAAGAAATATTCATTTTGATATAATGGCATGTATAGGGTAACTTATCTTTTGTCATATGTGTCATTTAATTTGGTCAAGTATGATGGCTTTTGATGATTGATAATTCATTTTGTATATAGCCATGTGATATGGCTAATATGTGATTATTAGGTTGTAACTCTAACTAATAATACATGTATGAATTGAGTTACACTCATGTTATGCATGATGGTTACTTGTGTTGACTAGAGTGATGAATGTCATTCATGTTTAGAGAAAGAATTATAATCAATAGGTGTGGCCATAATCTTGATAAAATGGTATAAATGAGAAGTAGGTTCTTGCTAAATATTTGTTATGGAATTTGTGTGGAATGACTTAAGTTACTTACTGAATTGAATATGTGCTAAGTGAACTCTATATGGTCATATATTAACCACATTTTGAGCAAAAATCAAGCCATGTTGTAAGCCTTCGAAACTATGAATGACCATGTTCAAATGAGGGTGGCAATTGGCTTGGAAAATCGCCACAAAATTGTCTACACGGGTAGACACACGAGCATGTGCCTAGGCCGTGTGTGACACACGGTTTGCCTCATGTGCGTGCTGTTCAGCCGTGTGTCCCCTGCACCTTATTTTTACAAGTCAGAATGTCCAGTAGTAAACACATGGGCTAAGGCACGGGCATGTGTCTTGGCCTATAAGAGACACAGCCTACCCATATGGGAGTGTACTCTGGCTGTGTGAAGTCTGCACCATTTTATGAAAAATCATTTAATTTTTAATTGACCACACAGTCTGGCCACATAGGCAAGTGATACAGCCGTGTGACCTTGTTTTGCTGCTAACATCATAAACAGAGAGTTACACGGTCTGAGGACACGGGCATGTCCCCTTCATCACATGAGCATGTGACATTATTTTGATAAAAAATTTCCTAAGTTTTCCAAAGATTCCGACTTAGTCCTAAACCATCCCCAATGTATGTTTTTGGGCATTGTAGGCCCATATAAGGGACAATATGTATATGTATGAATGGTTTTAAGTTGCATGAATATGAATGGTTTTAAGTTGCCTGAAATTTTATGGCCCTTTTTTATGTGAGTATTAATGTAAATGTCTGGTAATGCCTCGTGCCCTATCCCAGCCTCGGATACGGGTAAGGGGTGTTACAACAAGTATCCTTTGCCAACGAATAGATGATTTGTTCAATCAGTTGAAAAGAGCAACAATGTTTTTGAAAATTGATTTGACATCTAGCTATTATCAGTTGCGAGTTAAAGATTCAGATGTGCTGAAAACTGCGTTTAGAACAAGGTACGGGTATTATGAATTTCTTGTTATGCCTTTTGGATTGACTGATGCTCCTGGCGTTTTTATGGATTTGATGAACTGGATTTTTAGACCGTATTTAGATAGATTTTTTGTGGTATTCATTGATGACATTTTGATCTATTCTCGAGATGAGTCTAAGCATGCCGAGCATTTGAGAATAGTGCTACAAACATTAAGAGACAAGTAACTATTTGCTCAATTCAGTAAATGCGAGTTTTGGCTCCCAAAAGTTAGATTTTTGGGACATATTGTTTCAACGGAAGGTATACGAGTTGATCCAAGTTAGATTTCAACAGTTGTTGAGTGGAAACCACCAAGAAATGTGTCAGAAGTCTGAAGCTTTCTAGGATTAGTTGGCTATTATCGATGTTTTGTAAAAGGATTCTCGATGATTGCTACACCGATGACTAGATTGCTACAGAAAGATGTGAAATTCGAATGGTCTGAGGAATGTCAATAGAGTTTTGAACAGTTGAAAGCATTGTTAACTAAGGCACCAGTTTTAGTTCAACCTGAATTGGGTAAAGAGTTTGTGATTTTTAGCGACGCGTCATTGAATGGTTTGGGTTGTGTTTTGATACAAGAGCTAAAAGTGATAGCTTATGCTTCTCGACAGTTGAAACCGCATGAAAAGAATTGTCCGATGCACGATTTAGAGTTAGCCACTATTGTTTTTGCATTAAAGATTTGGCGACATCATTTATACAGTGAAAAGTGTCATATCTTTACAGATCACAAAAGCTTGAAGAATATAATGACTCTGTAACAGCCCGACCTTCGGGCTAGTTGAAATAGTGGTTTTGGGACCACAAATCTGACATAGAAAATTTTATGTTTATTATATTTTTATGGTCTACAATTTCACGATTCGTGAAAATTTCGTTAGAAAATTTTGACGTTTAGGCACTCAATTTAGTAAAAATGACTAAATTGTAAAAAGTGCAAAAGTTGAGGTCTACATGCTAAAGGTGTCCAATTGCTATGAGATTTTAAACTGAAGGTCCTTAGATGGTAATTAGACCATTTTACTTTAAGTTGGACAAAAATAGACATGGGGTGAGAGAATTTTTGTGGTTTGAGAAAAGGGCATTTTGGTCATTTGGTTAATAAAAGAATAAAAAGGGAAAATAAAGCCAAAATTGTATCCATCTTCTTCTACCTTTTCCGAAATTCTCAAGACACCATAGAGAGGGTTTTCTTCAACTTTCAAGCTTAATTATAAGTACATTTTATCCCCGTTTTTAATGCTCTTTACGTTTTTAAGTCGTTATCACTCGATCTTTCTATTTCTACCATTGTTTTGAAGTAGGGTTCATATTTAAAAAATTTACCCATGTGTGACATGCATATATTTTGATGTTTGATGGAAGATATTGTAAGTTTAAGGTGTGATAAGCAACTTTTATTAAGTGATTTTTAGTGAAAATGTATAAAGAGGACTTATTTGTAAAAGGATGTGAAATGGGTAGTAAAAATCTGATTTGATGAAAACTGTGGCCTGATATTAGTATTTATATGGTTTGGCTATGCTTGAGTAACAAAGAAATTGAATACATTTCATTTTACGAGCCTAGGGACTAATTTGTAAAAATGTAAAACTTTAGGGGCAAAAAGGTAATTTTTTCATAATGTGATGTTTGCACTGATTTGAGTAATGTGAATATTAAATAAGTTAAATTTTCTATTATAGATCAAGAAAAATGAAGTTCGGACCTTGATCGAGGAAAGAATAAGGTGTTTGACGATTAGATCCTTTTCTACTATTTTTTGTACCGAGGTAAGTTCGTATATAAATAATGCATTATTATTTATGCTTTAATTGTTGTGTTATTATTGTATGAATTTTTATTTACTCTTTGAATGAATTCGACAAAGTTCAACAAGTGAGAAAATCCCGGTTGAACCTTAGGAATAGTTAGGATACAAATGTCATGACATTAGGGTTTGTTGAGATTACGTGTAAGACCATATCCGGGATATGGCATCGATATGAGATTTCATGTAAGACCATAGCTGGGCTATTGACATCAATATGAGATCCCATGTAAGACCATATCTGGGATATGGCATTTGTATGATACTATGTGTGTGAGATATCCAGAGTATCCTTTAGTATTCCAAGTGGTTCAACGGGAAACTTAACGGCAATGTTTAAGTTGTGAAAGACTATGGTAAGTTGTGAAAGATTAAAGTCACAAGTTGGTACAGGTATGTACATAAAACCCATGCTTAATGAGCTAGATATGTGATGAACCCTCGGTGTGGTATGATGTTAAGGTTTTAATAACATCTATGTTAAGTTTGATTATGAAATTTTACAATGATATTATGTTAATTTACTTCATGTTAAATTTATGCTAAAGTGTGTATGATGCCTATTATTTGCATAGAAACTTACTAAGCTTTAAATCTTACTCCCCTTTCTTTTTCCCTTGTCTTATAGTGTCACCAAGCCATCTCAAGGATCGAAGGCTGTCGGAGATCCATTCACACTATCAAATTATCATTTTGGGTACTTATGATTACAATATTCTGAGCTATCGCATGTATAGGGACTTGGTCGTTTTATTATGTGTCATATTTGATTTGGTCAAATGTGTTGGCTTATAATGGTTGTTGATTCATTTTGTAAATGGCCATTGAAATTGGCTAATATTGGTTAAGTATATATGAAAATGAACATGTATTTCATGAATGTGGATTTTGCATGGTTTAAAATGTTAAGTATGAGATGTTGTATGTGATAGGAAATAGCCTGTAATTGATGTGTGGATAACTTGGTTGTGGCTGAATTGGTTGTACGTATATACCTCGATTTGTGTTGCTTGTTGTTGTGTAGGTTGGTGCAAGTAAGGGTGGCAAAATGGCTTGGTAAATAGCCTTATTTTTGTCCATATAGGTAGACGCACGAGCTTATGTCTAGGCCATGTGTGACACACGGCTTGCCCCATGGCTACCCCAGGGGACATACGGCTGTGTAACATGACCGTGTGTCACACACAGCTGAGACATACGCCCGTGTCTCTACTCGTGTGGACAAAAATAGGATATTTGTAAAGCCAATTTGCCACCCTAATCTCAAGCACACAAAATAACCAAATTTGGTACCATTTCATCACATATATAGGTATTCAAAACATGCAATTTCATATACATTTCATGCCATTTATACTTCACCTTTTTCATTACTCAATTACACAACCAACAACATGCCAAATCAAATTGATACTTTAACTAATATCCATAATTAAATACAACCCAAATCATCAAGCAATTACTAAACCGAAATGGTATCCAAACTTCATCTTAAATTATACCAAAACTTACCATTTCTTAAACATAACACATCATTAACAATTCACTAAATACTTATTCATCAACCCATCAAAATAACCATATAGTATCTACCAAAACATAAGGCATCATAAATACATCACATATCACATATTAACTCGTAACATAAGTAAAGTTCAACTTCATCAACAACACCATTTACAAGCCAACTCACATGGCTAAATTCACAACTGAAAACATATCAAGATGACTCTAGCCTATACATGCCATATACCATATATACAAAGCTTCCAAAAATACCAACGAGTTAATTGATAGTGCAATGACTTTTCCCGACAATCCCAGAGTCCGAGCTAACTTTGATGATTTATAAATACATGAAAAGAACACACAAAGTAAGTTTTAAGAGCTTATTAAGCCATATACAAATAATCATAACACATGAGATAAACTTAAACCAATTCATCCATAGAAAGATCATACAAATCACAGTTTCATTTCATAAATCACATTTAGTTCACTTGTTCATAGTTCACTTGAATGTAATCACATTTCAGTCTCTTATAATTCACATGTCATCAACATACTCACCTTTCATTCTTGAACAACATGTACATTTTATACGTACCTAAATCGAATACTCATTCACATATTAATTCCTTTCTCGATAATGCCCCTTGAACTGTTTGGAATCGACAAGGATACTCAGATAACTCATAGAACTGGTACATTGCCATATCCCAGATATGGTCTTTCATGTTATCAAATATCGATCTCACTATCCAAGACAGGGTCTTATACGAAATTATATACGATACCAATGTCTTAGAGACGGTCTTACATGTAAATCTCAAAACGATGCTGATGTTCCAGACATGGTCTTACACGATATCACATCTTGGAATCCTATGTCATGACATATGTATCCTATTCTATTCCTATGGTTCGTATGGGACTTGCAGACGTCGTAACACTTTCGATGCTTTCCCAATTTCACATATTAATCTTCCATGGCCATTCATTACATTTCAATATCATATAAACATGAATAAATCAATTCAAATACATTTATTTGCATATGAACTTACCTCATAGTCAGAACAGACGAATTGGATCGATTACTCGATAACTTTTAATTTTCCCCGATCCAAATCTGATTTCTTTCTTTCAGGATCTATATAAATTCAAAATTAACTCTTTTATTCCTCAATTCATTCAATTTCATCCAAAGCACACAATTTCGTGCATTTTACACATTAACCCTTATAATTTCATATTTTCTCAATTTAGTCTCTATTTCACAAAATCAAAATTTACACAATTTCTTTCTAATTTCATGCTAGCCGAATTTCATATAGTTTCATATCAGTCCATATTTTTATTTAGTTCATACATTTAACCACACATTTTACACTTTTCACAAATCAGTCCTTTTTATGCAATTTCACTAAAAATTACTTTACAAAACATGATAATCTATCAACAAATACTCATTTTCCATCATCAAACATTCAAGAAATCAAGCATTCATCAATGGAAATTTACAAAATCACCAAAAAATTCAGAAATTAAGGTGCGAGCTAGCTAGTACTCAAAGCAATGGTCACAAAAACATAGAAATCATCAAAAACTGAGCAAAGAACATACCTTAATCAAAGATATGCTAGCCGAATATCAAAGCCCTAAAATGATTTCTTCTTCACTTCATATTCGGTTGAAAAAGATGATAAAATGTCAAATTTTAATTTTGTTTTATTTAATTAACCTTAATTTCCAAATTAAAAATTTAACCTTAATTAATGCCACCAAAAATTCATGATATAATGCCCATTAATGTCTATTAACACTTTTAACTTATAGCATGCCACTTTTGCCTTTTACGCGATTAAGTCCTTTTTTCTCAAATTAACCACTTAAACAATAAACTTAAAATACAAAACTTTCACACTTACATATTCACATGCTATAAACATCAAAAATAATATTAAAATAAATTTACGACCTCAGATTTGTGGTTTCAAAACCACTATTATGATTTAGCTAAACCCGAGCGTTTACAACTCTCCCCCATTAAGAATTTTCATCCCCAAAATTCTTACCGGCAAATTGGTTTGGATATTTCTTTCTTATAGCATCTTCGGACTCCCACGTAGCTTCTTCAACCCCATTTCGATGCCATAAGACTTTCACCAAAGAAAATTTCTTATTTCTCAATTCTTTAACCTCGCGATATAAATTTCGGATCGGTTCTTCTTCGTATGTCATATCAGGCTTAATTTCAATCTTAGACGGAGAAATTACATGCAAGGGATTAAATCAGTATCGTTGAAGCATTGATACGTGAAATTCGTTATGAATCTTTTCTAACTCAGGTGGCAACAATAATTTGTAAGCAACCAGCCCAATACGCTCAATAATCTCATACGGCCCATTGAATCTCGGACTTAATTTGCCTTTACGACCGAATCAGAGTATTTTCTTTCATGGAGATACTTTCAAAAACACTTTATCCCTGATCTGAAACTCAATATCTTTTTGTTTCAAGTCTGCGTACAATTTCTGACGACGCTGCTTTTAGACTTTCATAAATCACTTTTACTTTCTGTTCAGTCTCTTTGATCAAATCAACCCCGTGTATCTTATTCTCACTGAGCTCAGTCCAATACAAAGGTGTTTGGCATTTGCGACTATACAATGCTTAGTAAGATGCCGTTTTAATACTCGATTGAAAGCTATTATTATATGCAAATTCAATCAATGGCAAATATCGTTCCCATGTACCTTCAAACTCAAGAATGCAACATCTCAACATATCCTCGAGTATCTGAATAATCTGCTCAGATTGACCATCTGTTTACAGATGAAAAGCGGTACTAAATTGTAGCTTTGTACCCAGTGCATCTTTCAATTTCTTCTAGAAACATGATGTAAATCTCGGATCTCTATCCGAAACAATAGAAATAGGTACTCGTGCAATCTCACAACCTAGTAAATATACAACTCAGCTAACTTGTCGAGCGAAAAATCCGTATGCGCAGGAATGAAATGAGCTGATTTTGTCAGTTTATCAACAACCACCCATATCGCATCTTTCTTACTCGGAGACAGGGGCAAACCAGATATAAAATCCATCGTGATTCTATCCTATTTCCACTCAGGAATCATAATCGGCAGTAGTAACCCAAACGATACCTGATGCTCAACTTTGACTTGCTGACAGATTAAAGATTTTGAAACGAATTTAGAGATATCACGCTTCATACCAGACCACCAATAAAGCATTTTTAGATCGTTATACATTTTTGTAATTCCCAGATGAATAGATAACCGACTACTATGAGCTTCGTTTAAAATCATCTGAATCAACTCTGAATTTCTCAGGATACAAATTCAGCTTCTGAATCTTAAACAGTCATCATCATCAACTCGGAACTCATTCAAATCACATTGAGCTCTTTTAGCTAACAATTCATTATCAACTTTCTGAGCTTCAAAAATTTGTTGTAGAAACAATGGTCTCGCTTTCAACTTAGCTACAATCAAACCGTCCTCAGAAAGAGCTAACTGAGTATTCATTGCACGTAAAGCAAATAGGGATTTTTAGCTTAAAGCATCAGCAACGATATTAGCCTTTCCCGGATGGTAGTCGATCACAAGCTCGTAATCTTTCCACAATTCCAACCATCTTCATTATCACAAATTCAGATCTTTTTGAGTCATTAAGTATTTTAAGCTCTTGTGATCAGAATAAACATGACATTTCTCACCGAACAGATAGTGGCGCCAAATTTTCAATGCGAACATGATAGCTGCTAACTCTAAATCATGCGTCAGGTAATTCTTTTCATGCGGTTTTAATTGTATTGAGGCATAAGCTATAACTTTGCCTTCCTACATCAAAACACAGCCTAGACCATTAAATGATGCATCACTATAGATTACAAATTCTTTACCCGATTTTGGCTGAACTAACACTGGAGCTTCAGTTAATAAAGCTTTCAGCTGATCGAAACTTTTCTGGAACTTGTCCGAGCACTCAAACTTAACATCTTTCTGAAGTAGTCTTATTAACGGAGTTGCAATCATAGAGAAACCTTTTACAAATCATCTGTAATAACATGCAAGTCCTAGAAAACTTCAGACTTTGGAGGCATTTCTCAGAGGCTTCCAATCCAATATTGCTGAAATCTTACTCAAATCTACTCGAATATCCAATGCTGACACAATATGCCCCAGAAAACCAACTTCACGCAACTAGAATTCACATTTATTGAATTTTGCAAAAAGCTATTTATCTCTCAAAATTTTGTACCACTAATCTCAGGTGTTCAGCATGTTCGAATTCATCACGGGAATAAATCAAGATGTCATTTATAAACACAACAACAAATCTATCCAAATACGATCTGGAAATCTGATTCATTAGATCCATAAAAATAGTAGGTGCATTCGTTAGTCCGAAAGGCATAACTAAAAACTCATAATGTCTGTACCTCGTTCGAGAATCAGTTTTTGGCACATCAGAGTCTTTAACTCGCAACTGATAGTAACCTGATCTTAGATCTATCTTTTAAAACAGTGTAGCCCCTTTTAATTAATCAAACAAATCATCAATTCATGGAAGTGGATATTTGTTCTTGATTGTCACTTTATTGAGCTGTTGATAATCGATGCACATTCTCATAGTTTCGTCTTTCTTTTTCACAACAAAACCGGTGCACCCCAAGGCGAGAAGCTCCGTCGTGCAAATCCTCTATCTATCAAATCTTGCAACTGAGCTTTCAACTCTTTTAATTCGGTCAGTGCCATACTATACGGAGCTATTGATATAGGAATTGTTCCCGGCACTAACTCAATATCAAACTCTACCTCTCGGATCGGTGGCAAACCCGGTAACTCTTCAGGAAACATATCCGGATATTCGCACACAACTGATACTGATTCAATCTTCCTTTCAGTCACTTTCGTATCAAGCACATAAGCTAAATAAGCTTCACAACCCTTATTCAAATATTTTCGACATCGAACAAATCACTACTGGCAAACCATTCAAATCATTAAACTCAATCTGAATTATCTCATCATTCTGACATCTTAGATCAATTATCTTTCATCTGCAGTTCACTATCACATCATGCAATGTTAACCAATCCATACCCAGAATTATATCAAATTCGTTGAATGGCAACAACATCAATTCAGCCAAAAAACATGAATCTCAAATCATCAACGGACTATTCTTGCATACTTTATCAACCAATAGTCATCTACCTAAGGGATTCGATACTCTAATCACAAATTCAGTAGACTCTACAGGCAAAGTCTTACTGGATACTAAAGTTTCACATATATAAGAATGAGTCGATCCTGGATCTATCAATGCAATTATATTAGTATCATAAAGAGTGAATGTACCAGTAATAACATCTAGTGATGAAGTCTTCTTCGTGAGCGCGAATAGCATAAGCTCTAGCAAGTGCACGAGCCTCAGATCTAACAGCAGTGTCTTTAGTTCCCTTTTGGCTACTACTCACATTACCGGTGTTTCTGGGTGGTTTACCTCTAGTTCCAATGTTACTCGACCTCGTATTCCGTATTGTATCTTGCTCGGTGAACTCAGGACATTCACAAATGAAATGATCTGATGCTCCACATTTGAAACAAGCTCGATCATTCAATCTAAAGTTGTTGGGATGTCGTTTACTGTAATGTTTGCACTCAGGTTGATATGATATAACGTTACCAACACTAGCCATAGAGGTAGCTTTTGAACTTACAGGTGGTTTGTCTCGATCACGTCTAGAATAACCCACAGTAGCCTTTGAACAGCTAAAATCATCTCAGAATTTCTTTGATGGCATCTGAAATGACTTACCCGATGATCTTTTACGTATCTATCTAGCATCTGAGTCGGCTTTTCTTTTCTCTTTCCCGAGTTCTTCAGCTTTACACGCTCGTTCAACAAGCACAACAAACTCTTTTATTTCTAGAACCCCGACTAACAGCTTGATGTATTCATTCAAACCATCCTCAAATGTTTTACACATTAATGCTTCATTCAAAACACATTCTCGTGCATATTGACTTAATCTCACAAATTCTCGTTCATATTTTGTAACAAACATACGGCCTTGTTTCAACTTAATAAACTCTTTATGTTTTTGATCTATGAATCTCTGACTGATGTACTTCTTTCTAAACTCAGTCTGAAAGAACTCCCAAGTAACTCGTTCTTTCGGAACCACTGATATCAACGTTTTCCACCAATGGCACGTTGTATCTCTCATAAGTGAAATAGCACATTTAAAACATTCATCAGGAGTACATAACATTTCATCAAACACTTGTATCTTATTCTCAAGCCAAAACTCAGCTCTCTCAACATCATCATTAGTAGCAGCACGAAACTTTTCAGCCCTATATTTTCTAATTTTATCAACCGGAGGCTTACTCAATTGAATTGGAATCACAACTTGTGGCATGACAGGGACTTGTGAAGGATTATGCGGGGGTGAAGGTTGTGGAGTAACCAGATTAGTTCTAATATACTGAGTGAACCAGTCATTCATCATCTAGAATAAGGATTACTTAGCTTCTCCCTCATAGCTACTCGTAATCGGCCTAGAATCAACCAGTGCTACCCCGCGAGCAAAAGCGGGTGCATTACTCTCCACATTATCAACTACGGCTTGATTGAGATCCATTTACTATACGATAAACACATTTTAACTGTCAGGAATCATCACACTATCGTAATTTATATATATGGCATGTATAGCTACGTTCGTCCGTAGCTCTGATACCAATTAAATGTAACACCCCTAACCCATATCCGTTGCTGAAATAGGGTTACGAGGCATTACCAAAAATCACACACAATTCACATTCATTCATACATTCATAAAAAAAAATCTATTCATATCAATCACTTTATCCCTTGTAAGGTCCTACAATACCTTAAAACATGCTTAGAAGTGGTTCAAGATGTAACAGCCCAAAATTTACCCTAGTCGGGAAGTGGTTTCGGGACCGCTAAACCGAGTCACCGAAAGGTTTGAATGTGATGTTTATTGTCTAGAATATGTAATCATGATTGTGTGAAAATTTCAAGCTTCGATTTAGTCGATTGCATGTGAATTTAGTCAATAGGACATATATGAGAAAATTTTAAAATGTGATAGGTCAATGCATGAGGACCTATTAGTGCATGGGGAAGAAAAAGGGGACTTGCATGTCAAATTCCCCCTCCCTAATATGTAGTGGCCGGCCATGCTATGGGTGGAAACATGTTGGGAACATGTTGGCCTAGTGAGGTATGTAGGATAAAATATAATAAGAAGTATGGGGAATAAAGAAATGGAAAAAAGAAAGGATGTGTGGTAATTGTTTCTTTCCTCCCCTTTTGCCGTGAAAGTAAGAAGGAAAAACAAAAAAAAAGGGTGTCCATCTTTCTTCATCTCCCCTTGGCCGAATGTTCTAAAGAAGAAAGAAAAAAAATTTGTTCATCTTTTATCATCCTTGGCCGAAAATGCTAAGAAGAAGGGGGAAGGGGAAGTAAGACATTCGGCCACTCCTTCTAGTCTTGAATAAGGTATGTAATGCATGGTAGCTTTTGGAAATTGTTGAATGTATTAAGCTAGTTACTAAGTCCCTTACTTAGCCCATGTTCAAATCTTGAATATTGTTGGTAACATGAGCAATCGGTCATCTTAAGTCACTATTAAGGTAAGGAAGTATGTACTAGCTTTTGAAATTTTAGTTGATATTGAGTGAGTTATCAAGTGATTTTTGTAAACCATGTTGAAATTTCGATTTTGGGGGTGAGTATGGTTTTCGGCTATAAAAGATTAATAAGGGTGATGATTGTGTTTCATGCTAAACTTAGATGAATAATGGTAGTTGCTCACATCTTGATATCTATGAGTTCCTTTCTTGGTTCTACCATAGACCCCCAAAGTATATGTTTATTGGGTGTTGTTGGAGGTTTATGATAGAAGCTAATGAGTGAGAGTTTGATAGGTACCATGAGGTTAAACTTCATGAGATTGTAAGCTTGTAAGTTGGATGATGAAATTCATGCTTTGTGAAGGTAAAAGGGGTAGAAGGAGCATTCGGCCATGAAGAAAAAAAAGAGAGCAAAGGGGGAAATTTATGATGAATTAAGTGTTAAATGGAATGAAAATGATATTATATGGGGGTATGTATATTCGGCCATATGAGTAAATATATAGATGATGTTAAATTTGATTATGTATAATGGGCATTAAGATGTGGAACATAAGAAATGTAGTATATGTGGATCTACATGATGTTATAGTTGACATTGTGCATATACACATGCATTCGGCCATCTAATTGAGTATGAAGGTGGTGTTAAATCTAATTGTGATGCCCATTCCGAAGTATATATATATACATATATATATACATAAGTATGCCATTCGTGATGTTACCTTTAATTATGTGTGTAATCGACTAAATGGGTAATTAGTGTGGATGGTTGCCGAATACACAAACTTACATATGCATGTGTAATTGAATTATGAATGTTTAACAAGATGGTTAAACTAGTGAATTATTGATTAAGCTCAAGGAGCTAAAGGAGGAGAATCAAGCAAAGGCAAAGAAAAGATCACTGAGTAGCCGAGTTGGAACCGTCTTACCCAACACAAGGTAAGTCATTAAGCATGTAGTTGGTATTATTTCAAATGGTCATAATGTTTATGTATTGATGCTGAATGGAATGAATAAATATACATATATATATGCATGTACGTATGTGATGATGAAATTGTTGAATGAAAGAAAAGAGGTAAGATGTACTGAGTTGTTGATCTCGGCACTAAACGTGCGGGATAACCATTTATGACCATGAGATTGGCGCTAAGTGCGCGGGATTAAATTGTACAGCACTAAGTGTGCGATTTGACTATGTTGCACTAAGTGTGCGAAATGAATATGATGCACTAAGTGTGCGAATTGACCATGCGGCACTAAGTGTACGAGTTTGACTATGTAGCACTAAGTGTGCGATATGATTACGTAGCACTAAGTGTGCGAGTTGATTATATAGCACTGAGTGTGCGGGCTCAATATACATTCGTGAATCATTATGGACACTATGTGTGCGACACTATTGAGTCGATCGCGGACAGCGGATCGGGTAAGTGTCTTGAGTACATGGCTAATAGGTGCTATACTTATACTTGGTGTTGAGCTCGGTAAGTTGAACCTATGTGACAACTATACTTGAAGTCACGTACATAAAATTTATCGTAGGATGGGTGAAAGGCCGTTTAGTCGTTTGATTGTAACGAAAATAAATTGATTTATGAAAATCCTTCAATGTCCTATTGATGAGTATATGGATTGTGAATGCATGAATTGATATGAAATTGAATCGATAGGTTGGAGGAACTATGGTATGGTTCGGTATGGATGGAGTAAATTGTCTCGTTCCATTTTGCTTCCTCTTGTGATAATGTTATTGATGGATGGTAGTGCATTGCTTATGACTTACTGAGTTATAAACTCACTCGGTGTTTCCTTGTCACCCATTATAGGTTGCTTGGACTCATCTATTTTTGCGGGGTCAGGCCGTCGTCGAAGTCATCACACCGGATAGCAAGTTTTGGTACTTTCTTCTTAGTTGGCTTAGAAGAACATTTTGGCATGTATAAGCTATTACGTTGTGTTTGAATTTTGGCATGTAAACTTTAAGCCATGCGAAAATGGCACGAATGTTCGATTGAGTTGGATCAAGGGTAGGCATGAGATGGACCTAGTTACTTTCGTAACAGATGCTGGCAGCAGCAGTGTCATGAGATTGAAAAATCACTAAAAATAGTAGGAGTGGAATTAATTGATGAATAAATTATGTAATCGAAGCTCGATGAGTCTTCTTTCATGAGGAAGTAACGAAAAGATCATATGGGCAGTATATTAAGAGATAATCAGATTATAGTGGGACAGGGCCAGAACGGTTTCTGGATTCCCTGCTCCGACTTTGGAAATTCATTACAAATTAACCAGAGATAATTAGGGGTCGTACCATATATGTACAGATTCCTCTCTGAGTTTAGTTTTCATAGAAACAAACGGCATCAGTATTGAAGCCCCGTGTAGGGAGATATTCAAGTCGTAATGGGAAAAGGTCAGTGTAGTCGATCCCTGCAACTTGGGAGACTTTGACTAATAAACTGTACTAATTGGCCCGACCAAAAATTCTAGAGAAAAATACATAGATGGGCACATGAGTCTAGTTTCGGGGGAAAATTACGAAACTGATTTTCGAGTTACGAAACTCAAGATATGATTTTTAAAACGACTAGTACACAGATTGGGCAGTGTCTGGAAAATAAATTTTGTAAGGGTTTAAAGTCAGTTAACACCTCGTGTTCGACTCCGGTGTCGGTTTCGGGTTCGGGGTGTTACATTTGATTGGTATCAGAGCTATGGTTTAGTCGGTTCTAGGACTACCATAGCGCGTATGAGTCTAGCTATACATGCCGAATGTTAATGTTTAAATGTGTGATGACTTCTGACGGTTGAAATGTTTTTGTTTTGATTAGCAAATGGACCCCGGTGAAGAAAGAACCCTAGCGGATGACGTTGAGAGTGTAGCGGCTGCTCCTGCACAAGGGACGCCGCCTGTTGAACCTCAGTCATCCGCGAATAATCAAGGTGAGGGGGCTAAACAAGCCTTCTTTACCATGATGAATGAGTGGGTCGCGCAATATGCCCGAACCAACCCGGCTGTCCAACAATTCCCAAATTTGAATAATCCACCCCAAGAGCCTGTAATGCCATCAGTCGCTGATCCTGTGAGGCTGAGTAAGCCACCTGTAGACTTGATTAGGAAGCGTGGGGCCGAGGAGTTCAAGGCCATAGTAACTGATGATGCCGAAAGGGCCGAGTTCTGGCTTGATAACACCATTCGGGTGTTCGATGAATTGTCATGCACACCCGACGAATGTCTAAAATGTGATGTATCTTTGTTGCGAGACTCAGCCTACTATTAGTGGAGGACCTTGATTTCCATAGTCCCGAACGAGCGAGTAACTTGGGACTTCTTTCAAACGGAATTCCGGAAGAAATTTATTAGCCAACGGTTCATTGATCAGAAGCGTAAGGAGTTCTTGGAACTCAAGCAAGGCCGTATGACTGTATCTGAATACGAACATGAATTCGTAAGACTCAGTAGGTATGCCCGGGAGTGTGTAGCTGATGAGGTTGCTATGTGCAAAAGATTCGAGGAAGGATTGAATGAAGATTTAAAGCTACTAATGGGTATTTTGGAAATAAAAGAATTCGTAACACTAGTCGAACGAGCCTGCAAGGCGGAAGAACTTGGAAAGGAGAAGAGGAAGGCTGAATTTGAAGCTAGAGATTATCGTAAAAGATCGACGGGTAAAGCTCCGTTCTCAGCTGTAAAGAAGTTCAGGGAGGACATTAATAAGTCGAGGGTGACTGCGGGAATTTCCATCAGGGCAAGACCATCGATGGGCTCCCGAGCTACTTCGGTAGCTAGTGTGGGCAATAATCGTCATGAGAAACCTGAATGTCCCCAATGTGGAAGACGACACCTAGGTGAATGTTGGGGCAAGTCTACTAGCAGGGCCTGTTACGGATGCGGTTCGAAGGACCACTTCATTAGAGATTGCACGGAGCTGGATGAGAAGAATAAGATTCAAGGTGCAAGACCTAGTGGAGTGACATCTAGAGGTAGACCACCGAGAATTTTAGGAGGCAGGGGTGGTAGTCGGAGGGGGGCCTCTGATACGGCCGATCGAGCCGAGAACCGTACTCCTGCTAGAGCATATGCCATTCGCGCACGAGAAGAGGCATCCTCCCCCGACGTCATCACTGGTACCTTCACTCTCTTTGATACTAATGTGATTGCATTCATTGACCCTGGTTCTACTCATTCATATGTATGCGAAACCTTAGCAACCAGTAAGACTCTACCTGTTGAGTCTACTGAGCTCGTAATTCGAGTATCAAACCCTTTGGGTCAATGCGTACTTGTTGATAAAGTGTGTAAGAGATGCCCTCTAATAATCCGAGAATCCTGTTTTCCGGCCGATTTGATGCTTTTGCCGTTCGACGAGTTTGATGTTATTCTTGGTTTGGATTGGTTAACCGCGCATGATGCGGTTGTGAATTGCAAAAGCAAGACTATCGATTTGAGGTGCGCAAATAACGAAATAATCCGAGTTGAGTCTGCGGACTTAAGGGGGTTGCCAGCTGTAATATCAGCAATGTTGGCCCAGAAATATGTAAGGAAAGGGTGCGAAGCATACCTCGCGTATGTACTTGATGACAAGGAGTGAGAAAAGAAACCCGAATCGGTACCGGTGGTTTGTGAATACCCGGATGTTTTTCCTGAAGAATTACTGGGTTTGCCACCTGTTCGGGAGGTAGAGTTTGGTATTGAGCTTGTACCTGGAACTACGCCAATTTCGATCGCTCCGTATCGTATGGCACTAACCGAGTTAAAAGAGTTGAAAGCTTAGTTGCAAGAATTGACGGATAGAGGTTTCGCTCGACCGAGTTTCTCACCTTGGGGTGCACCAGTATTGTTCGTGAAAAAGAAGGACGGAACCATGAGGTTGTGCATTGACTATCGTCAACTGAATAAAGTGACGATAAAGAATAAGTATCCGTTACCGCGTATTGATGATCTGTTCGATCAATTAAAGGGAGCATCGGTGTTTTCAAAGATAGATTTGAGATCGGGTTATTATCAGTTGCGGATTCGAGATTCGGACGTACCCAAAACTGCTTTCAGAACGAGGTACGGTCACTACGAGTTCTTAGTGATGCCGTTTGGGCTCACTAATGCCCCTGCGGTTTTTATGGATTTGATGAATCGGATCTTTAGGCCGTATTTGCACCGGTTCGTAGTTGTGTTTATTGATGACATCTTGGTCTATTCAAGAGATGAGACCGAACATGCTGAGCATCTGAAGCTAGTGTTGCAAATTTTGCGGGATAAGCAGTTATATGCTAAGTTCAGTAAGTGTGAGTTCTGGTTAAGAGAGGTTAGCTTCTTGGGTCATGTGGTATCCGCATCGGGCATTCGAGTTGACCCGAGCAAAATTTCAGCCATACTTAACTGGAAGCCTCCGAGAAATGTTACCGAAGTCCGGAGCTTTCTAGGGCTCGCCGGTTATTACCGACGATTTGTCAAAGGTTTCTCGATGATAGCCACACCAATGACGAAGCTACTTCAGAAGGATGTTAAGTTCGAATGGACGGAGAAATGTCAGAAAAGCTTCGATCAACTGAAAACTCATCTGACTGAAGCTCCAATTTTGGTGCAACCCGAATCGGGTAAAGAGTTTGTCATTTATAGTGACGCATCCCTAATTGGGTTGGGTTGCGTATTGATGCAAGAAGGTCGAGTTGTGGCCTATGCGTCGAGACAATTGAAGCCACACGAGAGAAATTATCCGACCCATGATCTCGAACTAGCCGCCGTTGTGTTTGCATTGAAAATATGGCGACATTATTTGTTTGGTGAGAAGTGCCATGTGTTTTCGGATCACAAAAGTCTCAAATATTTGATGACTCAACGAGACTTGAATCTGTGACGAAGACGTTGGCTTGAGTTGTTGAAAGATTACGAGCTTGTCATTGATTACCACCCGGGAAAGGCTAATGTGGTTGCGGACGCCTTAAGCCGGAAATCACTGTTTGCTTTGCGAGCGATGAATGTACACTTGTCTGTTCTACCTGACAATGTGTTAGTAGCTGAATTAAAAGCCAAACCATTATTGACTCATCAAATTCGTGAAGCTCAGAAGGTCGATGATGAATTGGTTGCAAAACGAGCTGAGTGTGTTCCGAACAAGGAATCGTAGTTTCAGATTGATGATGATGGTTGTTTGAGGTTTAGAAGTTGTTTGTGTGTTCCAAGGAATTCGGAACTCATTCCGATGATTCTGAACGAAGCCCATTGTAGCCGAATGTCAATTCACCCAGGGAGCACGAAAATGTGCAACGACTTGAAACGTCGGTTTTGGTGGCATGGTATGAAACGAGACATCTCCGACTTTGTTTCGAGATGTTTAAAATGTCAACAAGTGAAAGCGGAACATCAAGTGCCTTCAGGGTTACTTCAGCCGATCATGATACCCAAGTGGAAATGGGACCGAGTCACAATGGACTTTGTGTCCGGACTGCCATTGTCAACAAGTAAGAAGGATGCAATTTGGGTTGTGGTTGATAGACTGACTAAGTCAGCTCACTTTATCCCCGTGCGTACGGATCTTTCATTGGATAAACTAGCCGAATTGTATGTCTCTCAGATTATGAGATTACATGGAGTACCTATTTTTATCGTGTCGGATAGAGATCCGAGATTTACCTCTCGATTTTGGAAGAAATTGCAAGAAGCTTTGGGTACCAAGCTGCATTTTAGCACCGCTTTTCACCCCCAAACCGATGGTCAATCCGAGCGGATAATTCAGATACTTGAGGATATGTTGAGATGTTGCATCCTCGAGTTCAGTAGTTCATGGGAACGGTATTTACCTTTGATTGAATTCGCTTACAACAATAGTTTTCAATCAAGTATTAAGATGGCACCGTATGAGGCTTTGTACGGTCGTAAATGCCGTACGCCATTGTTTTGGACCGAGCTTGGTGAAAGTAAAATTTTCGGAGTTGATTTGATTAAAGATGCCGAACAAAAAGTAAAAGTAATCCGCGAAAGTCTGAAGGTAGCCACAGATCGTCAAAAATCGTATGCGGATTTAAAACGAAAGGACATTGAATATCAGGTGGGAGATAAAGTGTTTCTTAAAGTGTCACCTTGGAAGAAGGTACTCAGATTTGGCCGTAAAGGCAAGGTGAGCCCGAGATTCATTGGGCCGTACGAAATTTCCGAACGAGTGGGGCCGGTTGCATATAGATTGATTTTGCCCCTGAACTTGAAAAGATTCACGACGTCTTTCATGTTTCGATGCTTCGGCGCTATAGATCTGATCCTTCGCACATAATTAGTCCGTTGGAGGTTGAAATTCAGGCTGATATGAGTTATGAAGAAGAGCCGATGCGTATCCTAGCTCGTGAAGTGAAGGGGTTGCGAAACAAAAGGGTTCCGTTAGTAAAGGTGTTATGGCTCAAACACGGGATCGAGGAAGCTACTTGGGAAACCGAGAGCTCGATGAAAGAACGATACCCAAACCTACTTACCGGTAAGATTTTCGGGGACGAAAATTTCCTGAGTGGGGGAGAGTTGTAATAGCCCAAAATTTACCCTAGTCGGGAAGTGGTTTCGGGACCGCTAAACCGAGTCACCGAAAGGTTTGAATGTGATTTTTATTGTCTAGAATATGTAATCATGATTGTGTGAAAATTTCATGCTTCGATTTAGTCGATTGCATGTGAATTTAGTCAATAGGACATATATGAGAAAATTTTAAAATGTGATAGGTCAATGCATGAGGACCTATTAGTGCATGGGGAAGAAAAAGGGGACTTGCATGTCAAATTCCCCCTCCCTAATATGTAGTGGCCGGCCATGCTATGGGTGGAAACATGTTGGGAACATGTTGGCCTAGTGAGGTATGTAGGATAAAATATAATAAGAAGTATGGGGAATAAAGAAATGGAAAAAAGAAAGGATGTGTGGTAATTGTTTCTTTCCTCCCCTTTTGCCGTGAAAGTAAGAAGGAAAAACAAAAAAAAAAAGGGTGTCCATCTTTCTTCATCTCCCCTTGGCCGAATGTTCTAAAGAAGAAAGAAAAAAAAATTTGTTCATCTTTTATCATCCTTGGCCGAAAATGCTAAGAAGAAGGGGGAAGGGGAAGTAAGACATTCGGCCACTCCTTCTAGTCTTGAATAAGGTATGTAATGCATGGTAGCTTTTGGAAATTGTTGAATGTATTAAGCTAGTTACTAAGTCCCTTACTTAGCCCATGTTCAAATCTTGAATATTGTTGGTAACATGAGCAATCGGTCATCTTAAGTCACTATTAAGGTAAGGAAGTATGTACTAGCTTTTGAAATTTTAGTTGATATTGAGTGAGTTATCAAGTGATTTTTGAAAACCATGTTGAAATTTTGATTTTGGGGGTGAGTATGGTTTTTGGCTATAAAAGATTAATAAGGGTGATGATTGTGTTTCATGCTAAACTTAGATGAATAATGGTAGTTGCTCACATCTTGATATCTATGAGTTCCTTTCTTGGTTCTACCATAGACCCCCAAAGTATATGTTTATTGGGTGTTGTTGGAGGTTTATGATAGAAGCTAATGAGTGAGAGTTTGATAGGTACCATGAGGTTAAACTTCATGAGATTGTAAGCTTGTAAGTTGGATGATGAAATTCATGCTTTGTGAAGGTAAAAGGGGTAGAAGGAGCATTCGGCCATGAAGAAAAAAAAGAGAGCAAAGGGGGAAATTTATGATGAATTAAGTGTTAAATGGAATGAAAATGATATTATATGGGGGTATGTATATTCGGCCATATGAGTAAATATATAGATGATGTTAAATTTGATTATGTATAATGGGCATTAAGATGTGGAACATAAGAAATGTAGTATATGTGGATCTACATGATGTTATAGTTGACATTGTGCATATACACATGCATTCGGCCATCTAATTGAGTATGAAGGTGGTGTTAAATCTAATTGTGATGCCCATTCCGAAGTATATATATATACATATATATATACATAAGTATGCCATTCGTGATGTTACCTTTAATTATGTGTGTAATCGACTAAATGGGTAATTAGTGTGGATGGTTGCCGAATACACAAACTTACATATGCATGTGTAATTGAATTATGAATGTTTAACAAGATGGTTAAACTAGTGAATTATTGATTAAGCTCAAGGAGCTAAAGGAGGAGAATCAAGCAAAGGCAAAGAAAAGATCACTGAGTAGCCGAGTTGGAACCGTCTTACCCAACACAAGGTAAGTCATTAAGCATGTAGTTGGTATTATTTCAAATGGTCATAATGTTTATGTATTGATGCTGAATGGAATGAATAAATATACATATATATATGCATGTACGTATGTGATGATGAAATTGTTGAATGAAAGAAAAGAGGTAAGATGTACTGAGTTGTTGATCTCGGCACTAAACGTGCGGGATAACCATTTATGACCATGAGATTGGCGCTAAGTGCATGGGATTAAATTGCACAGCACTAAGTGTGCGATTTGACTATGTTGCACTAAGTGTGCGAAATGAATATGATGCACTAAGTGTGCGAATTGACCATGCGGCACTAAGTGTGCGAGTTTGACTATGTAGCACTAAGTGTGCGATATGATTACGTAGCACTAAGTGTGCGAGTTGATTATATAGCACTGAGTGTGCGGGCTCAATATACATTCGTGAATCATTATGGACACTATGTGTGCGACACTATTGAGTAGATCGCGGACAGCGGATCGGGTAAGTGTCTTGAGTACATGGCTAATAGGTGCTATACTTATACTTGGTGTTGAGCTCGGTAAGTTGAACCTATGTGACAACTATACTTGAAGTCACGTACATAAAATTTATCGTAGGATGGGTGAAAGGCCGTTTAGTCGTTTGATTGTAACGAAAATAAATTGATTTATGAAAATGCTTCAATGTCCTATTGATGAGTATATGGATTGTGAATGCATGAATTGATATGAAATTGAATCGATAGGTTGGAGGAACTATGGTATGGTTCGGTATGGATGGAGTAAATTGTCTCGTTCCATTTTGTTTCCTCTTGTGATAATGTTATTGATGGATGGTAGTGCATTGCTTATGACTTACTGAGTTATAAACTCACTCGGTGTTTCCTTGTCACCCATTATAGGTTGCTTGGAGTCATCTATTTTTGCGGGGTCAGGCCATCGTCGAAGTCATCACACCGGATAGCAAGTTTTGGTACTTTCTTCTTAGTTGGCTTAGAAGAACATTTTGGCATGTATAAGCTATTACGTTGTGTTTGAATTTTGGCATGTAAACTTTAAGCCATGCGAAAATGGCACGAATGTTCGATTGAGTTGGATCAAGGGTAGGCATGAGATGGACCTAGTTACTTTCGTAACAGATGCTGGCAGCAGCAGTGTCATGAGATTGAAAAATCACTAAAAATAGTAGCAGTGGAATTAATTGATGAATAAATTATGTAATCGAAGCTCGATGAGTTTGCTTTCATGAGGAAGTAACGAAAAGATCATATGGGCAGTATATTAAGAGATAATCAGATTATAGTGGGACAGGGCCAGAACGGTTTCTGGATTCCCTGCTCCGAATTTGGAAATTCATTACAAACTAACCAGAGATAATTAGGGGTCGTACCATATATGTACAGATTCCTCTCTGAGTCTAGTTTTCATAGAAACAAACGGCATCAGTATTGAAGCCCCGTGTAGGGAGATATTCAAGTCGTAATGGGCAAAGGTCAGTGTAGTCGATCCTTGCAACTTGGGAGACTTTGACTAATAAACTGTACTAATTGGCCCAGCCAAAAATTCTAGAAAAAAATACATAGATGGGTACATGAGTCTAGTTTCGGGGAAAAATTACGAAACTGATTTTCGAGTTACGAAACTCAAGATATGATTTTTAAAATGACTAGTACACAGATTGGGCAGTGTCTGGAAATAAATTTTGTAAGGGGTTAAAGTCAGTTAACACCTCGTGTTCGACTCCGGTGTCGGTTTCGGGTTCGGGGTGTTACACAAGACTAAACCAATAACACTCACAAACTTTGGGAAACATAGAAAATTTTCAAAAATATAAGGGTCACATACCCGTGTGAACAGGCTGTATGCCTCACATGGCTACCAGACACGTGCCATAGACCATGTGAAAATAGGGCATACATGTTAACTTGCGCCACGTGGCCGATGACACACCAGTGTACCAGATCGTGTGAAATCTAGGAGGGTTACTGACTTGGGTCACACGGCCAACCACACGCACATCTGCCAGCCCGTGTGCCACACAAGACCAATAGAAACGCTCGTCTGTTTAGGCCATGTCAAAATTGTAGGGTATACTGACTTTAATTCGAAGTGTACCCCAGCGGACACACGCCCGTGTCTTTACCCGTGTAGACAAAAATAGGCCATTTGTAAAGCCAATTTGCCACCCCAATTTGAAGCACACAAAATAACCAAATTTGGTACCATTTCATCACATATATAGGTATTTAAAACATGCAATTTCATATACATTTCATGCCATTTATACTTCAACTTTTTCACTACTCAATTACACAACCAAAAACATGTCAAATCAAATTGATACTTTAACTAATATCCACATTTAAATACAACCAAAATCATCAAGCATTTACTAAACCAAAATGGTATCCAAACTTCATCTTAAATTATACCAAAACTTACCATTTCTCAAACATAGCACATATTAACAATTCATTAAATACTAATTCATCAACCCATCAAAATAACCATATCATATCTACCAAAACATAAGGCATCATAAATACATCACATATCACATATTAACTCATAACATAAGTAAAGTTCAACTTCATCAACAACACCATTTACAGGCCAATTCACATGGCTAAATTCACCAATCAAAACATATCAATATGACTCTAGCCTATACATCCCATATACCATATATACAAAGCTTCCAAAAATACTAACGAGTTGATCGATAGTGCGATGACTTTTCCTGACGATCCCAGAGTCCGAGCTAGCTTCGATGATTTATAAAAACATGAAAAGAACACACAAAGTAAGCTTTAAAAGCTTAGTACGCCATATACAAATAGTCATAACACGTGAGATAAACTTAAACCAATTCATCCATAGAAAGATCATACAAATCACAATTTCACTTCATAAATCACATCTAGTTCAGTTGTTCATAGTTCACTTGCATATAATCACATTTCATTCTCTTATAATTCAAATGTCATCATTTAAAACATACTCACCTTTCATTCTTGAACAATATGTATATTTTATACGTACCTGAATTGGATACTCATTCACATATTATCAAATATCGGATACTCGGATAACTCATAAAACTGGTACATTGCCATATCCCAGATATGATCTTACATGTTATCAAATATCGATGCCACTGTCTCAGTCAAGGTCTTATACGAATTTATATACGATGCCAATGTCCCAGACATGGTCTTACACGTAAATCTCAAATCGATGTCGATGTCCCAGACATGGTCTTACACGATATCACATCTCGGAATACTATGTCATGACATATGTATCCTATTCTATTCCTATGGTTTGTACGGGACTTTCAGACGTCGTAACATTGTCAATGCATTCCCAATTTCACATATTCATCATCCGTGGACATTAATTACATTTCAATATCATATAATCATGAAAAAATCAATTCAAATACAATTATTTGCATATGAACTTACCTCGTAGTCGGAATAGACAAATTGGATCGATTACTAGATAGCTTTCGATTTTCCCCTATCCACATCCGATTTCTTTCTTTTAGGATCTATATAAATTCAAAATTAACTCTTTTATTCCTCAATTCATTCAATTTCATCCAAAGCACACAATTTGGGGTGTTTTACACATTAACCTCTATAATTTCACATTTTCTCAATTTAGTCTCTATTTCACAAAATCACAATTTACACAGTTTCTTTCTAATTTCATGCTAGCCGAATTTCATATAGCTCCATATCAGTCCATATTTTCATTTATTTCACACATTTAACCACACATTTTACACTTTTCACAAATTAGTCCTTTTTATGCAATTTCACTAAAAATTACTTTACAAAACATGATAATCTATCAACAAATACTCATTTTCCATCATCAAACACTGAAGAACTCAAGCATTCATCAATGGAAATTTACGGAATCACCAAAAAAATTAGAAATTAAGGTACGGGCTAGCTAGCACTCAAAGTAATGATCACAAAAATGTAGAAATCATCCAAAATCGAGCAAAAAACATACCTTAATCAAAGATTATGCTAGTTGAATTTCAAAACCCTAAATTGGTTTCTTCTTCACTTCATATTCGGTTGAAAAAGATTATAAAATTTCAAATTTTAACTTTGTTTTATTTAATTAACCTTGATTGCCAAATTACAAATTTAACCTTAATTAATACCACCAAAAATTCATGATATAATGCCCATTAGTGTCCATTAACATTTTCAATGGGTTAATAACATCAAAAGGACCTCATAAATAACAAACCATAGCAAATAAACACTTTTAACTTATAGCATGCCACTTTTGCATTTTACGCGATTAGGTGCTTTTTCTCAAATTAACCACTTAAACAAAAAATTAACACACGAAACTTTCACACATACATATTCACATGTTGTAAAAATAAAAAATAATATTAAAATAATTTTACGGCCTCAAATTTTTGGTTTCAAAACCATTATTGCTATTTAGCTAAAATCGGGCTGTTACAAAGTTGTCTGTAGGATATATTCGTGTTATGAGGGACTTCCTGGATGTCTTTCTCAAGGAACTACCTGGAATACTTCCAGATAGAGAGGTTGAATTCAACATTAATTTGTTACCGGGTACCGCTCCTTTGTCCATTACACCCTACCGCATGGCACTGAAGGAACTTGCAAAGCTAAAAGCTTAGCTTCAGAAACTTCTTGATAGAGGGTTCATCCGACGAAGTGTGTCTCCGTGGGGGCACCAATATTGTTTGTTAAGAACAAGGATTGATCAATAAGAATGTGCATAGATTACTGACAGCTGAATAAGTTGACGGTAAAGAATAAGTATTTGCTACCAAGGATCGACGATTTATTCAACCAGTTCCGTGGGGCATCTATTTTCTCTAAGATTGATCTCTATTCTGGTTACCATCAGCTCAAGGTTAAAGAGACTAATGTGCACAAAATCACCTTCAAGACTCGTTATAGACATTATGAGTTTTTGGTGATGCCTTTTGGATTGACGAATGTCCCCGCAGCATTCATGGACTTAATGAATCGGGTGTTGCAACTGTATTTGGATCAGTTTGTGGTAGTTTTTATTGATGACATTCTAATTTATTCCAAGACTAAATCGGAGCATGACAATCACCTTCGCATTGTTCTCCAGATACTTCAAGAAAAATAGTTGTATGCTAAGTTTACCAAGTGCGAGTTTTAGTTGTAAGAGGTTTCTTTTCTTGGACATCTAGTGAGTGTTGAATGGATCCAGGTTGATCCCAAGAAAATAGAAGCTATAGTAGAATGGGAACAACGGAGAAATGTACATGAGATTCAGAGTTTCTAGGGTTTAGTAGGTTACTATCGAAGGTTTTTCGAGGGATTCTGATACGGGGTTGCGCGCGGACCAAGATCGAGATGCCAAGTCACGAGAAACTCCTACGAAAAGCCTAAACAATTAGATCTGAAACGAAACAGAAAATTAAAAGATTAGATTTTTGAATTTTCAGATCTGAAATAAAATCCCCAAATCAGCAAAGAATCAAATTGAGAATAGAAATAAGTGTTAGGGTTCTTGAAACCCTCAAGGAGATTGTGATTCTGCCCAATTGAACACCAAGATAGTTTTCCCCAAATTTCGACAATCTAATTTCACCCAAAAAGAGTATGGAAAAACCCTAGAAATTGGGGATTTTTGGGCTGATTCCTTAAGATAGAAAAAGGCTGAAAACACAATAAGAACAGAAAATAGATTAGATAATGATTCAGCACAAGTAGAAATAAAGAAAGAATTGACAGTAAGAAATTAAAAGATAAGTCCTAAGAAGCCTTGAAATCTCGAAAGATCTCACAACTCCCTTCAAACGGCTCTAATCTCCCCTCCAAAGAATATCAATGGCAAGAAGAAGGTTGAAGATGGCTCCCACAATCACAAGATTGTTAAAACAACTTCTAAAGAAAACTCAAGAGAAAAATATTGGAGAAAACTCAAAGAAAATTCTGCTCTCAACAAATCTGAAATTTTAATAATAATGATAAGTGTTTAACAAGGTGGACAGCCATGCCTTTAAATAGGCCTTATAACTAGTCCTAATCTAATTAGAAAACTAAAATAAAAAAACTCCTAATTATTTTAATATGGAAATTCGGTCAAAGGTCATTTTATCTGGGACTCTTGGACTGAATATTGACATAAAAATTTAAACTAAGTAAATAAATAAATAAATAAATAAAAATAAAAATAAAACTTTACAACTTGGGCCACTTTGACAATTTGGCCTGATTTTCAACTAAGTATGGATGGATTTCTTGATTGGGCTGGGAATTTGCTTATTGGGCCTCGCCTTCAAGAATTTGGGCTTTTGTGACTCGTATCATTCCCCCTTCCTCAAAAATATTCGTCCTCGAATCTAAAAAATCAAATGAACTCGACTTTCCTCTATCGAACGGGACTAATGGCAATTGAGTCCACTGAAAAGAATAGCCATGAGATAGTAAATAGCAACGGAAACAAGCTTGTAGTCCAATCATAAGCATAACAGAACAGTTATAACGCATGTGAATGGACAGATTCAGATTACCATGCAAACAATCTAATTTACTCACCACTGCCTCGTCAAATATTTGAAACAAAGATGGACATGTTTTAAGGCATTCAGTCGTCTCACATTGTTCCCACAAACCATGAATAAATTGCGAGTAATAAATCAAATGGTAAACATAATCGTCACAAGTAGGTATTTGAAAAGATTCACATGGTTCACAGAGTTGCATAATCATACCATGCATTAATCGACGGTCTATAGATTCACTCACACATGCATTATCAAAAACAAGAATCTTTTTATCAACCATCAAAACAGATAGATCATCAATAAATAAAATAGGACAGTCAAGCACGTTTCGATCTAAGTGTTCATCAACACGATCTTTATCACTATCCGAGGAGTACAAAAGTGTTTCAAAGGTTTTAAGCATCTTACCTCGATAAGCAGAAGAATAAGGGTCGATTTTACCTTTTTCATTTAAAATAAACCTTCGCTCATCGGGGGCATAGTGTAGTCGAATCTCCGTTATTGAGTTAACCTTTGTCAAATGGAACTCAAACTTCATGTACAACCACATAAACTGTTTAAGGCACGAATATAAATTGAAAACAAATTTGGAAAATTTCGTTACCTTATTCTCCAAAACAGATTTGGACAAATTCGAGGATTTTACACAAGGTAAATCAAGAGAATAACAAATCATGCTTCTTTTCGTAATGACTTTATCAACCACAATCGAAGAGTAACAATTAATCGGATCAAAATGAGGGGATCTTTTAAGAACTAAGTCACCAAAAGTTTTATTAATAATTTTCAAATCTGCACTGGACTCGGTTTCTAAAATTTCCTTACCTCGCTTACCTTCGGGATCATGTAGTGTGATTTCATCTTTGCCTAAGTTGATCGTATGAAAGCGTCTTTCATTTGAGAGGTATTGAAGTTGAAAGTTATCTTTCGATCTTTCGGGAACCTGAAAAGTAGCAACACAAGAAAAATTCATATCTTGGTTAGTGGAAACATTCCTCACTAGCCTTTCCTCGTTTTTTTCTTTTGTTTCTTTTTCTAACTCATTTTCTCTTCTTTCTTCAACTTCTTTTTCAATTTTTTTTCTGTTTCACATTCCTTTTCACTCTCAATCTCTTTTTGCTCTTTTTCATTCTCTTTTTCTTTTTCCTCACTTGTTTTAACAGAATTTTTCAGTTTGATTTGGTCCTCATGGACTTGTTCCAGAGTGAGCGGCACTAAGGTGAGTTTCTTTCCTTGATGCTTGAAAGAATACCTATTGGTACGATCATCGTGAGTGACTTTTCGATCCAGTTGCCACGGTTCTCCTAGCAACAAATGGCAGGCTTGAATAGGCATTACGTCGCACACAACTTCGTCTTGATACTTACCAATAGAAAATGCGATGCGCACTTGTTGAGTGACCCTAAATTGGCCTTCGTTGCTAAGCCCTTGTAGTTGATAAGGTTGTGGATGCTTGGTAGTGGTTAAGCAAAGCTTTTCCACCATCGTCGTGCTGGCTATGTTCGAGCAATTTTCACCATCAATAATAACTCTACAAAGCTTACCTTGTACGTGGCAGCGAGTATGAAAGAGATGTTCTCGTTGCTGCTCGCTCTTTGGTTTTGCCAAAGATGATTGTCCACGATCATGAAAATCATCATCCATTCTAGTGACACGTCGAGGGCAGCGCCTCTGGGGTTGGTTATCCCTATCTTCTTTTATTGGATTTCGATATTGAGGTTCTTGATTCAATTGCACCTCATTGATGGTAGCAGTCAAAGCTCGAAGAGCAGCAGCCTGTTCATCCAACTGTTGTTGGAATTTTTTAAATATGTCACTATTATTATCACTTGTAGACATTTTTTTTAAAACCTGCAAAACACTCAACACTCAAAAATAAAAGTTATCAAACCTCACCGTTAATCACTCAAAAAGAAAAAATCAAATTCTCAATGAGGTCGAATTCAATCTTGTGAGTTCTTTATCAGATTTTATATCAACCAATTAGAGAGTGGATGAACCAAACTACCAAAGAATCCTAATTTGCACTAGGATGCCAAAAACTGACGAGACACCAATTGATTCGTGTTGCACCGAGGAAGAAGTTGTGCACACGTTTAAATCCTACTAACACAAGAAACAAGAAGGTGTTAGATAACGTAAAGGAAGAATAAAGGGAAACAAATGAAAACCTACAGCTAAGAATCAATAAAAATTGCTCAAAACAGAAAACCCGAAAAACTGCGGAGTAACTTGACAACTTCGTTCGAGGTGTTCCCGATCTCCAAAAATCACGAAATTAAATCTGGAGTGTCCTTATATATTGAATTTTTGATCTGGAAATTTTGGGCACCAAATTCAACCCGCTAAATCTTTTTTTAAATTTTTACTGAATTTCGTATTTTTTTTATTTTTTTTACTTTTTTGACTGATTTTTTTGCGGGAATAATTTTTTTATATTCAATCACAGTGCCAAAAATATGTATGTAAAATTTCAGATCAATCGGACAACGTTTACCCACTCAAATGAATTTTTTTAAACAATTTTTCTGGGTAAAACTACCGTTTATGCTTTAAAAAATATAGATCAGTTTAGAAATCAACCAAGAACACCCAAAACGCCCAAAATCTGATACCAAATGACACGGGGTTGCGCGCGGACCAAGATCGAGTTGCCAAGTCACGAGAAACTCCTACGAAAACCCTAAACAATTAGATCTGAAACGAAACAGAAAATTAAAAGATTAGATTTTTGAATTTTCAGATCTGAAATAAAATCCCCAAATCAGCAAAGAATCAAATTGAGAATAGAAATAAGTGTTAGGGTTCTTGAAACCCTCAAGGAGATTGTGATTCTGCCCAATTGAACACCAAGATAGTTTTCCCCAAATTTCGACAATCTAATTTCACCCAAAAAGAGTATGGAAAAACCCTAGAAATTGGGGATTTTTGGGCTGATTCCTTAAGATAGAAAAAGGCTGAAAACACAATAAGAACAGAAAATAGATTAGATAATGATTCAGCACAAGTAGAAATAAAGAAAGAATTGACAGTAAGAAATTAAAAGATAAGTCCTAAGAAGCCTTGAAATCTCGAAAGATCTCACAACTCCCTTCAAACGGCTCTAATCTCCCCTCCAAAGAATATCAATGGCAAGAAGAAGGTTGAAGATGGCTCCCACAATCACAAGATTGTTAAAACAACTTCTAAAGAAAACTCAAGAGAAAAATCTTGGAGAAAACTCAAAGAAAATTCTGCTCTCAACAAATCTGAAATTTTAATAATAATGAAAAGTGTTTAACAAGGTGGACAGCCATGCCTTTAAATAGGCCTTATAACTAGTCCTAATCTATTTAGAAAACTAAAATAAAAAAAACTCCTAATTATTTTAATATGGAAATTCGGTCAAAGGTCATTTTATCTGGGACTCTTGGACTGAATATTGACATAAAAATTTAAACTAAGTAAATAAATAAATAAATAAATAAAAATAAAAATAAAACTTTACAACTTGGGCCACTTTGACAATTTGGCCTGATTTTCAACTAAGTATGGATGGATTTCTTGATTGGGCTGGGAATTTGCTTATTGGGCCTCGCCTTCAAGAATTTGGGCTTTTGTGACTCATACCAGATTCTCTTTGATTGCGTCGCTTTTTGTTACACCCCTCACCCATATCCGACACTGGGACAGGGTTCGAGGCTCTACCGGACTTAAACATAAACATTCATACAAAACTAGCCATAAAAATTTTGCCAAAATTAAAATCATTCATTAACATACATATCGTCCCTTTTATGGGCTCTCGAGGCCCAAAACATACATTGGGTGTGGTTCGGGACTAAACCAAGAACTTTTAGAACTTACACAATAATTAGAAAATTTTCTTATTTTGGAGGGTTACACGTCGTGTGGGTAGGCCGTGTGGCTTGGGACATGCCCGTATCCTGGGCACATGTAACTTTATGTTTATGACATCATCAACAAAATAGAGTCACATGTCCAAGTCACATGCTCGTGTGCTTAGGCCATGTGGCAAATTAAACTCTAAAAAAATCAAGTGCAGACTTCACACGGCCATGGCACACGACCATGTCCTGAGGCCATGTCCTTCACACGGTTGAGACACACGGCCATTTATCTAACAGTTTGTTTACTACAGGGCATTCTGTTTTACTTAATTAGAGTGCAGGGGACACACAATCGGGTCACACGCCCATAGGGCAGACCGTGTGTCACACATGGCCTAGACACATGCCCGTGTGTCTACTCGTGTGGACAACTTTGATGTAACGCCCCCACACCCGAGACCATCACCGGAGTCGAGCTTGAGGGGTTACCGAACATAATTTATCAATTTAAGAACTTCGAATCATTTGTTTCTACATTCACAGCCTTCTAGCTACTCGCATCACAGTTACAAGAAAACTCACATCTGGAGTTATGAAACTCAAAATCAAGATCCGTAAATTTTTCCTAAATCTAGACTCATATATATTTACTAATTTTTTTCTAGAATTTTTGGTTGGGCCAATTAGTACAGTTTATTAGTTAAAGTCTCCCCTGTTTCAGGGTTCGACTGCTCTAACATATGTGTATTAAGAATCAGATATCTCTCTATAAAGAATTTCAATGACTACAAGGTTTGTTTTTCCTAAAACTAGACTCAATAAGGAATCTGTACATATAAAGAAAAACTTCTAATTATTTGTTTTAAATTTATTATGAATTTTTAAAGTCAGAACAGGGGATCCAGAAATCACTCTGGCCCTGTTTCACAAAAGTTTAAATATCTCATAAAATATAATTTATATGCCTGTTTTGTTCAATCCAAATGAAAATAGACTCATTAAGATTCAATTTCATAACTTACTCATTATTTAGTTCCATTTATACTATTTTTAGTGATTTTTCAAATTCATTTCATTGTTGCAGCAATATTCTGTTTTAAGGCAAGTTTCATCTTTCCATAAATTTTTATGAACTAGATAACCTATTAAACTTCCATAATATCAAACATGATCTAAATTAGCCATCACCATGACTTATCAATATCAAACATTTTCTCAACCAAACATGGCCATATCATAAAATTATTTACACAAAATAGGTATATTGCTATACATGCCATACTTAAGTAGTTGTACAAGCCATTTACCAAGATAAAAGTCCTTTGGATAGTGTGATCGAACTTTCGACCTGTCCCGTTTCCTGAGCCGGCTTGTTCAAAACTACAGTGAATGAAAAGGAAGGAGTAAGCATAAATGCTTAGTAAGTTCATATGTAAATAACAAGTAACATAACAATACAAATATACCAAACAACTTTAGCATGGTATCACCAAAACATATATCACATTTCTAAACATCATTCATCATCTTACCACCTTATCGTTGTTGTATCTATTTTCAACCCGAGGGTTAAGACCATACCTGTCCAAAGTGTCCATTTCACAACACTTACCAAAACGTCACTTGCATCTTAAGTGTTCTTCCATTTCACTAGAAATTTCACCCGTTGAACACATCGGAATACAACTCGGATACACGGATAATTTGCACATAAGTGCCTCATATGTAATCAAGAAATCATGTAACCCGCCCCTAAGTGAAATCGGACTCAACTCAACGAGCTCGGGCGTTCGCATCCATAAGTGAACTCAGACTCAACTCAACGAGTTCGGGTGCCTAGTTACATCTCACGAACTCAGACTCAACTCAACGAGTTCGGACATTTGCATCCATAAGTGAACTCGGACTCAACTCAACGAGTTTGGATGCTCAACCATCCTAGTGACATGTCACTTGTATCCTAATCTATTCCTAAGGTTCAAACGGGCTTTTTTCCTCGATCTCACATTTGCCGTCTTCCATGGAATATCGGAACCGATACTCGGTAGCAATTCATATTTATCAAGTAGTAAACATAATTTGCATATTACTGAACATTAACCACAAAGCATAATATTTCACGATTAAAAATCAGCATATCATATAATTAACATTAAAAACTTAAAAATAACATTTATGCTACATTATTTACACATGAACTTACCTTGGTACCAAAATATAAAGATTTTGTAATTTAGTCCACAATCTTTTCTTTTCCTCGATCGTGACTTGAATCTCGTTTCTCTTGAATGCCAAATTAATCTTATTTAATACATACATTCATCAAAACAACATTTAATACGAACTTTGGAAAAATTACACTTTTGCCCCTAAACTTTTGCATAATTACACTTTTGCCCCTAGGCTCAGGAATTAATCTTTATTCCTTATTCTTATGTTTTATAACATGCTGATCACTTTTCCCTTCTATGGCAACATCAAATTCTCTCTCTAACATATACTTGTGACTATTAGGTATTTTTGCCGATTAAGCCATTTTACTCGTTTTCACTCAAAACCGAGTAGCACAAGTTGTCTAACATAATTTAAAACCTCATATTCTATCATAAAACATCAAAATACACAAATTTCACCTATGGGTATTTTTCCAAATATAAACCCTAGGTTGAATTATTGCTAACATAAGCTTAATCGAGCTACCGGGATTCCAAAAACGTAAAGAACATTAAAAACGGGGCTTGGAATCACTTACTATGGAGCTTGGAAGCTTGAAACAAACCCTAGCTATGGAGAACCCTTGAAATTTCGGCCTAATGAAGAAGATGGACAAAAATTGGCTTTTAATTTTGTTTTTAATTCATTTTAATAACTAAATGACCAAAATACCCTTACTACTAAACTTTCCAAAAATTCCTTCCATGTCCTAATTTTGTCCATGAACTTAAAATTGGTCAAATTGCTATTTAAGACCTCCTCATTAATATTCCAAAACAATTTCATACTAAAAACTTCTAGAATGCAAGTTTTGCAACTTATTCGATTTAGTCCCTACTTTCAATTTAAGCACTTTAGGCATAGAATTTCATCACGAAATTTTCACACAATCATGAAATCATATCATAATCATCAAAATAATTATAAAATAATTATTTCTATCTCGGATTTGTGGTCACGAAACCACTATTCCGATTAAGCCCTAATTCAAGATATTACAACTCTCCCCCCCCTTTTAAGGATTTTCGTCCTCGAAAATCTTACCGGTAAACAGGTGTGGATATTGGTTTCTCATAGTTTCTTCAGGTTCCCATGTAGTCTCTTCTACCCCATGCTTTTTCCACAACACTTTCACAAGTGCAACACTTTTATTTCTTAGTTGTTTGACTTCTCGAGCTAAAATCTTAATCGGTTCTTCTTCATAAGTCATATCTGGTCGCAGTTCAATTTCTGTCGGTGAAATTATATGTGAAGGATCCGAATGATACCGGCGTAACATAGATACGTGAAACACATCATGAATCTTCTCTAATTTGGGTGGTAACGCTAGCCGATATGCTACCGGTCCAACTTTTTCAATTATTTCATACGGTCCAATAAAACGCGGACTTAACTTGCCCTTTCGTCCAAATCTAAGGACTTTCTTCCATGGAGACACTTTCAAAAATACCTTATCACCAACTTGAAACTCCATTTCTTTTCGTTTCAAATCCGCATAAGATTTATATCTATCTGAAGCAGCTTTCAAACAATCTCGAATCACTTTCACCTTTTCCTCGGTTTCTTTTATTAAATCAACTCCATAAATCTGATTTTCCTTGAGTTCAGTCCAATACAATGGCGTCCGACATTTACGACCATATAATGCTTCATAAGGTGCCATCTTCAAACTCGTCTGATAACTATTATTATAAGAAAATTCTACCAATGGTAAGTACCTTTCCCAACTATCTTGAAATTCCAATACGCAACATCTGAGCATGTCTTCAAGAATCTGAATTACTCTCTCTGATTGTCCATCAGTTTGTGGATGAAAGGCAGTGCTGAAATTTAACTTTGTACCTAATGCCTCTTGCAACTTTTACCAAAACCGTGAGGTAAACCTCGGATCTCTATCAGAAATGATTGACAAAGGTATCCCATGAAGTCTAACAATCTCTCAGATATACAATTCAGCCAACTTATTAAAAGAATAATCTGTACGTACCAGAATAAAATGAGCCGATTTAGTCAGTCTGTCAACTATTGCCCAAATGGTATTTTTCTTCCCTGTAGTTAACGACAACCCTGATATAAAATCCATAGTAATCCTATCCCATTTCAATTCAGGAACAATAATAGGCTGAAGTAATCCCGAAGGTACCTAGTGTTCAGCTTTCACTTGTTGACAAACTAAGCACTTTGATACAAACTCGGAAATATCTCTTTTCATTCCACTCCACCAGTACATTTTCTTTAAGTCATTATACATCTTTGTACTGCCCGGATGAACCGCCAAACAACTATTATGTACTTCATGCAAAATCTTTTGAATCAAATCATCATTTTTTTGTACACAAAACTGATTTTTAAACATCAAACAACCATCAGAACCGATTCTGAAATCTGATCCCGTATCAGCTTCACACTGTTTTCTTTTGGCTAGCAAATCTTGATCATTTTTTTAAGCTTCAGAAATCTCTTGTAAAAACATCGGTCTTGCTCTTAACTCTGCTAGAATCGAACCGTCATCTGAAATTTTCAACTGAGTGTTCATAACTCTCAAAGCAAACAACAACTTTCTGCTTAAAGCATCGGCAACCACATTCGCTTTTCCCGGATGATAATCAATAACAAGCTCGTAATCTTTCAATAACTCTAACCATCTTTGCTGTCTCAAATTCAAGTCTTTTTGTGACATCAAGTATTTAAGACTTTTGTGATCGGTATATACTTGGCACTTTTCACCATACAAATAATGTCGCCAAATCTTCAAAGCAAACACCACTGCAGCCAATTCCAAATTGTGAGTAGGATAATTCCTCTCATGAGGTTTTAACTGCCTCGAAGCATAAGCCACCACTTTTCCTTCTTGCATGAGTACACACCCCAAACCATTTAGAGAAGCATCACTATACACCACAAATTCTTTACCTGATTCGGGTTGTATCAACACTGGTGCTTCAGTTAATAACTTTTTCAATTCTTCGAAACTCTTTTGACATTCTTCCATCCATTCAAATTTAACATCCTTTCGGAGTAGTCTAGTCATAGGAGCAGCAATTTTAGAAAATTCATTTACGAACCGTCAATAATACCCAGCTAGCCCCAAGAAACTCCTAACTTCAGTTACATTTTTCGGTGGTTTCCAATCAATAATGGCTGAAATTTTACTAGGATCAACCCGTATACCATCACCTGAAACAATATGACCCAAAAATCCAACTTCTCGGAGCCAAAATTCACTTTTACTAAACTTAGCATACAACTGCTTATCTCTTAAAGTTTGCAAAACTATCCTCAAATGCTCAGCATGCTCTGTCTCATCTTTTGAATAAATTAAAATATCATCTATAAACACCACAACAAATCTGTCCAAGTATGGCCGAAATATGCGATTCATTAAATCCATAGACACAGCAGGAGCATTTGTCAACCCGAATGGCATAACTAAAAATTCATAATGACCGTACCTTGTTCTAAAAGCAGTTTTAGGCACATCTGACTCTTTTACTCGCAGCTGATAATACCCAGATCTCAAGTCAATCTTTGAAAACCATGTCTCTCCTTTTAGCTGATCAAACAAATCATCAATTCTCGGCAATGTATACTTGTTTTTGATTGTCACCTTGTTTAACTGCCGATAATCAACACATAATCTCATAGAACCATCCTTCTTTTTCACAAATAACATGGGAGCACCCCAAGGTGAAAAACTTGGTCTCACAAAGCCTTTATCAGTCAACTCTTGCAACTGCGACTTTAATTCTTTCAACTCTGTTGGTGCCATTCTATATGGAGCAATCGAGATCGAAGTTGTTCCCGGTATCAAATCTATACCAAATTCTACTTCCCTGACTGGAGGCAAACCCGGCAATTCTTCTGGAAATACGTCCGCAAATTCACACACAACCGGCACTGATTCAACTTTCTTTTCAACTTCTTTTGTATTAATTACATACGCCAAATAAGCTTCATAAACCTTTCTCAAATATCTCTGAGCCGACATCGAAGAAATCATACTAAATATTGTCTCTGATTTGTCTGGTTCAACCCGCAAGATTTCACCACTTTCACATTTTAATTCTATAACCTTTTCTTTGCAATTTACTATAGCATCCTGCAATGTCAACCAATCCATACCCAAAATAATATCAAATTCATCAAATGGCAACAACATCAAGTCGGCCGGAAAGTAATGACCCCGAATCATTAAAGGGCATTTCTTGCATACTTTATCAACTATCATGCATTTGCCTAACGGGTTCGACACTCTAATCATAAATTCTGTGTTCTCAACAGGTATAGTCATACTAGACACCAGTTTCATGCATACATATGAATGAGTAGAACCGGGATCAATCAAAGCAATAACATTAGTATCATAAAGAGAAAATGTACCGGTAATCACATCGGGTAAGGAAGCATCTTCACGCGCTTTAATAGCATAGGTTCTAGTCGGAGCTCTTCCTTCAGATCTAACTGCTGCATCTCTGGCTACATTCTTACTGCTTGTTTCACTTCTAGCTTTTCTCGGATACCTTCCCCTCGAGTCTGCACCACTAGATTTTACATTCTGAAATTTTTCTTTCTCAGCTCTCTCTGGGCAGTCTCTAATAAAATGATCTGGAGAACCACATCGAAAACATTCATTTACTTTGCACGGACCAAAATGATTTCTACCACACCGCTGGCACTCGAGTTTAACAAATCTCGTATTTCCCACACTAGCCGCAGAAGTAGTCTGAGATTTAGGACCCACATTTCGCTTCTTAAAATTTCCATATGATTGCCCAGCTGAAACTTGGGAACGAGGATTCATATTTCTTGACTTTCTAGTTTGCTGTGAGGGTGCATTACTCATTGGTCTTTTCTTCCAATTTCGTGTTTCAGATTCTACCTTTTTCTTTTCCTTCAGTAATTCTTCAGCCTTGCAAGCTCGATCGACAAGTACCACCATTTCTTTTAGTTCAAAGATCCCAACAAATACCTTAATGTCTTCGTTAAGCCCGTCTTCAAATCGTCGGCACATCTTGGCTTCTGTAGAACATATTCCCTGGCATACTTACTTAATCGAACAAACTCTCTTTCATATTCTGAGACTGTCATATTACCTTGCTTCAGCTCAAGAAACTCTTTACATTTCTGATCAATAAATCTTTCACTAATATATTTCTTCTGAAACTCTTCTTGAAAGAATTCCCAGGTTACCCTCTCTTTCGGTACCACTGAAATCAAAGTCTGCCACCAATTATAGGCTGAATCTCTCAACAAAGATGTAGCACATTTCAAACATTCTTCAGGTGTACAAGATAATTCATCAAATACCCGGATAGAATTTTCAAGCCAGAACTCTGCTTTCTCTGCATCATCATCAATATTTGCTCTAAATTCTTCAGCCCCTTGTTTACGAATTCTATCAACGGGGGTTCTGTGAAATTTTATCATATCCACTCCTTGAGGCATTGGAGGCATAGGTTGAGGAATTGGGGGAGGTGGGGAGGTCGTACATTTGGGTTCGTACGAACAAACTCAGTGTACCATGCACTCATCATTTGGAGAAAGGCTTCTCATCCCTTTCTCCTCCTCCGACCAACAGTAGGAGGTGGGTTTTCAGTCGGCGCTGCCCCTTCAGCCGGAGCTGGTGCATTACTCTCTACTTCATCTGCCACAGCTGGATCGGGATCCATTTACAATATAAAAATTCATTTAAAAAGGTCAGAAGTCGTCACACTATCACAATTCATACATATGACATGTATAGCAAAATCTGTACCTACAACACGTAGTCTGAGAACCGACTAAACCTGCTCTGATACCACCAAATGTAACGTCCCCACGCCCGAGACCATCACCGGAGTCGAGCTTGAGGGGTTACCGAACATAATTTATCAATTTAAGAACTTCAAATCATTTGTTTCTACATTCACAGCCTTCTAGCTACTCGCATCACAGTTACAAGAAAACTCATATCTGGAGTTAGGAAACTCAAAATCAAGATCCGTAAATTTTTCCTAAATCTAGACTCATATATATATTTACTAATTTTTTTCTAGAATTTTTGGTTGGGCCAATTAGTACAGTTTATTAGTTAAAGTCTCCCCTGTTTCAGGGTTCGACTGCTCTGACATATGTGTATTACGAATCAGATATCTCTCTATAAAGAATTTAAATGACTACAAGGTTTGTTTTTCCTAAAACTAGACTCAATAAGGAATCTGTACATATAAAGAAAAACTTCTAATTATTTGTTTTAAATTTATTATGAATTTTTAAAGTCAAAATAGGGGATCCAGAAATCACTCTGGCCCTGTTTCACAAAAGTTTAAATATCTCAGAAAATATAATTTATATGCCTGTTTTGTTCAATCCAAATGAAAATATACTCATTAAGATTCAATTTCATAACTTACTCATTATTTAGTTCCATTTATACTATTTTTAGTGATTTTTCAAATTCATTTCATTGCTGCAGCAATATTCTGTTTTAAGGCAAGTTTCATCTTTCCATGAATTTTTATGAACTAGATAACCTATTAAACTTCCATAATATCAAACATGATCTAAATTAGCCATCACCATGACTTATCAATATCAAACATTTTCTCAACCAAACATGGCCATATCATAAAATTATTTACACAAAATAGGTATATTGCTATACATGCCATACTTAAGTAGTTGTACAAGCCATTTACCAAGATAAAAGTCCTTTGGATAGTGTGATCGAACTTTCGACCTAACCCGTTTCCTGAGCCTGCTTGTTCAAAACTACAGTGAATGAAAAGGAAGGAGTAAGCATAAATGCTTAGTAAGTTCATATGTAAATAACAAGTAACATAACAATACAAATATACCAAACAACTTTAGCATGGTATCACCAAAACATATATCACATTTCTAAACATCATTCATCATCTTACCACCTTATCGTTGTTGTATCTATTTTCAACCCGAGGGTTAAGAACATACCTGTCCAAAGTGTCCATTTCACAACACTTACCAAAATGTCACTTGCATCTTAAGTGTTCTTCCATTTCACTAGAAATTTCACCCGTTGAACACATCGGAATACAACTCGGATACACGGATAATTTGCACATAAGTGCCTCATATGTAATCAAGAAATCATGTAACCCGCCCCTAAGTGAAATCGGACTCAACTCAACGAGCTCGGGCGTTCGCATCCATAAGTGAACTCGGACTCAACTCAACGAGTTCGGGTGCCTAGTTACATCTCACGAACTCGGACTCAACTCAACGAGTTCGGACATTTGCATCCATAAGTGAACTCGGACTCAACTCAACGAGTTCGGATGCTCAACCATCCTAGTGACATGTCACTTGTATCCTAATCTATTCCTAAGGTTCAAACGGGCTTTTTTCCTCGATCTCACATTTGCCGTCTTCCATGGAATATCGGAACCGATACTCGGTAGCAATTCATATTTATCAAGTAGTAAACATAATTTGCATATTACTCAACATTAACCACAAAGCATAATATTTCACGATTAAAAATCAGCATATCATATAATTAACATTAATAACTTAAAAATAACATTTATGCTACATTATTTACACATGAACTTACCTTGGTACCAAAATATAAAGATTTTGCAATTTAGTCCACAATCTTTTCTTTTCCTCGATCGCGACTTGAATCTCGTTTCTCTTGATCTATAATGCCAAATTAATCTTATTTAATACATACATTCATCAAAACAGCATTTAATACGAACTTTGGAAAAATTACACTTTTGCCCCTAAACTTTTGCGTAATTACACTTTTGCCCCTAGGCTCGGGAATTAAACTTTATTCCTTATTCTTATGTTTTATAACATGCTGATCACTTTTCCCTTCTATGGCAACATCAAATTCTCTCTCTAACATATACTTGTGACTATTAGGTATTTTTGCCGATTAAGCCCTTTTACTCGTTTTCACTCAAAACCGAGTAGCACAAGTTGTCTAACATAATTTAAAACCTCATATTCTATCATAAAACATCAAAATACACAAATTTCACCTATGGGTATTTTTCCAAATATAAACCCTAGCTTGAATTATTGCTAACATAAGCTTAATCGAGCTACCGGGATTCCAAAAACGTAAAGAACATTAAAAACGAGGCTTGGAATCACTTACTATGGCGCTTGGAAGCTTGAAACAAACCCTAGCTATGGAGAACCCTTGAAATTTCGGCCTAATGAAGAAGATGGACAAAAATTGGCTTTTAATTTTGTTTTAAATTCATTTTAATAACTAAATGACCAAAATACCCTTACTACTAAACTTTCCAAAAATTTCTTCCATGTCCTAATTTTGTCCATGAACTTAAAATTGGTCAAATTTCTATTTAAGACCTCTTCATTAATATTCCAAAACAATTTCATACTAAAAACTTCTAGAATGCAAGTTTTGCAACTTAATCGATTTAGTCCCTACTTTCAATTTAAGCACTTTAGGCATAGAATTTCGTCACGAAATTTTCCCACAATCATGCAATCATATCATAATCATCAAAATAATTATAAAATAATTATTTCTATCTCGGATTTGTGGTCACAAAACCACTATTCCGATTAAGCCCTAATTCAGGATATTACATTTGAGGCTATTTTCCAAGCCAATTGCCACCCTTATTTGTACAAACACATACATGACTTCAAGGGAACTTGACATGGAATAATTGAGCACTTAACCATACACAAACAAAACATGATTATGTCATTATCATGTTAGCTTATAAATGCACAAGACACCATACTTTATCAAGCCCATCTTACCAATTCTGACTTAAGTCATGGTTATCATCATATTAAACAAATCCTAATTAAATCTTCAAGCATTCATAGCCACAACACATCTCATCACATACACTCAACCACTAACCTCATCACAATTGCATGGGCACATGTATGCTTGAATAAATAGGCTTACAACCCAATAATCATTATAAGCCATATCTCATGGCCTTATACAAAATGAATCAAATATCATCATAAGCCAACACATTTGGCTAAACCAATATGACATACAACAAAAAGACCAAGTCCCTATACATGCCATACTCCAAATGTTAAGACTAACTATACCCAAATGTCTAATTGATAGTGTGATCGAGTCTCCGACATCCTTCAATTCTCGAGCTAGCTTCGCGATACTATACGAAATGGAAACAAGAAGGGAGAAAGCATAAAGCTTAGTAAGTTCACATGCAAATAAATAGCAACTCAATCATGAATATTATACAATTAACATAACATAATTTACATATAGGTCATCATAGTTTCATAGGCATAACTACTCATTTTCAATCTTACCAAAAGTTCATCACATACCGAGCTCGTTCATATGAGTTTTTCATACATACATGTACCAACTCGTAACACATTCTCATAATTTCTCATCATTAACTTAATTGTCGAATAACCCATTGATTTATCCGTTGAACACTTGGAATACTATAGGATACACGGAAAGCTTGAACATAGTGCTTCATACATAGCCACATGCTACCTCATATCACATATCACATATTGCTCGCTCTCGAGCTAATCACGGGCCTGCTCACACAAGCTAACAGTCAGGACGTAACTACACGGGCTGCTCACACAAGTTGATAATTACCCACAACACATGCCAGGCTACCTAGCCACCGGTAGATGCACAAGACCAGCACCTGAATCACATTACATGCATCACATAATCTCATGAGCTTATAATCACATAGTTCTTGGTGACTTGTCACTTGTATCCTAATCTATGCCTATGGTTCAAATGGGATTTTCTCGATGTCACATCTTCGTCGAACTCGTTCACAATGTCATTCTCATTGACCATAATATCGTTCATACGCTCACTATAACAATTAAATGTACAAATTCATACATTAATAAAGTATTAAAACATGATATAGCATTGCATTATTTACACATGCTTACCTCAGTACAAAAATAGTAAAAACGGATATAATCGTAGTACACCTTGTTTTTCCCCCAATCAAGGCCCGTTCCTCATTTTTCTTGCTCTATAATACCAAATTTAGCTTATTTAATACACACATTATTCAATTCAGTCCATAACTAATACTTTGACAAAATTATCTTTTTACCCCTAAACTTTCACATATTTACAAATTAGTCTTTAGGCCCGTAAAATGAAATGTACTCATTTTCTTTACTATTCAAGCCTAGCCAACCCACACACATGCTCATATCAGCCCATCAAAATTAAATTTTTACTACACATTTTACATCTTTTACAAATAAGTCCTTTTTATGCATTTCAATCAAAAATCACTTA